>NW_024608026.1:0-45520 GCF_018296145.1 Oncorhynchus tshawytscha
ACAAACCTGCTAGATCTACTGCCTCTATTATATTATGACAGACCAGCTAGATCTACTGTATCTATTATATTATGTCAGACCAGCTAGATCTACTGTCTCTACTTTATTATGACAGACCAGCAAGACCTAATGTCCCTATTATATTATGACAGACCAGCTAAATCTACTGTCTCTTCTACATAATGACAGACCAGCTAGATCTACTGTCTCTATTATATTATCACAGACCAGCTAGATCTACTGTATCTATTATATTATGACAGACCAGCTAGATCTACTGTCTCTATTATATTATGACAGACCAGCTAGATCTACTGTATCTACTATATTTTGACAGACCAGCTAAATCTACTGTCTCTATTATATTTTGACAGACCAGCTAGATCTACTGACTCTATTATATTATGACAGACCAGCTAGATCTACTGTATCTATTATATTATGTCAGACCAGCTAGATCTACTGTCTCTACTTTATTATGACAGACCAGCAAGACCTAATGTCCCTATTATATTATGACAGACCAGCTAAATCTACTGTCTCTTCTACATAATGACAGACCAGCTAGATCTACTGTCTCTATTATATTATGACAGACCAGCTAAATCTACTGTCTCTTTTATATTATGACAGACCAGCTAGATCTACTGTCTCTATTATATTATGACAGACCAGCTAGATCTACTGTCTCTATTATATTATGACAGACCAGCTAGATCTACTGTCTCTATTATATTATGACAGACCAGCTAGATCTACTGTATCTATTATATTATGACAGACCAGCTAGATCTACTGTCTCTATTATATTTTGACAGACCAGCTAGATCTACTGTCTCTATTATATTATGACAGACCAGCTAGATCTACTGTCTCTACTATATTATGACAGACCAGATAGATCTACTGTATCTATTATATTATGACAGACCAGCTAGATCTACTGACTCTATTATATTATGACAGACCAGCTAGATCTACTGTCTCTACTATATTATGACAGACCAGCTAGATCTACTGTTTCCATTATATTATGACAGACCAGCTAAATCTACTGTCTCTTCTACATTATGACAGACCAGCTAGATCTACTGTCTCTATTATATTATCACAGACCAGCTAGATCTACTGTATCTATTATATTATGACAGACCAGCTAGATCTACTGTCTCTATTATATTATGACAGACCAGCAAGATCGACTGTATCTATTATATTATGACAGACCAACTTTATCATCTGTTTCTAATACATTATGACAAACCAGCTAAATCTACTGTATCTATTATATTATGACAGACCAGCTAGATCTACTGTCTCTATTATATTATGACAGACCAGCTAGATCTACTGTATCTATTATATTATGACAGACCAGCTAGATCTACTGTCTCTATTATATTATGACAGACCAGCTAGATCTACTGTATCTACTATATTATGACAGACCAGCTAAATCTACTGTCTCTATTATATTTTGACAGACCAGCTAGATCTACTGTCTCTATTATATTATGACAGACCAACTAGATCTACTGTATCTATTATATTATGACAGACCAGCTAGATCTACTGTCTCTACTATATTATGACAGACCAGATAGATCTACTGTATCTATTATATTATGACAGACCAGCTAGATCTACTGACTCTATTATATTATGACAGACCAGCTAGATCTACTGTATCTATTATATTATGACAGACCAGCTAGATCTACTGTCTCTACTATATTATGACAGACCAGCTAGATCTACTGTCTCTATTACATTATGACAGACCAGCTAGATCTACTGTCTCTATTATATTATGACAGACCAGCTAGATCTACTATCTCTATTATATTATCACAGACCAGCTAGATCTACTGTATCTATTATATTATGACAGACCAGCTAGATCTACTGTCTCTGTTATATTATGACAGACCAGCTAGATCTACTGTATCTACTATATTATGACAGACCAGCTAAATCTACTGTCTCTATTATATTTTGACAGACCAGCTAAATCTACTGTCTCTACTATATTATGACAGACCAGCTAGATCTACTGTCTCTATTATATTATGACAGACCAGCTAGATCTACTGTCCCTATTATATTATGACAGACAGCAAGAGCTATTATATTAAGACAGACCAGCTAGATCTACTGTCTCTATTATATTATGACAGACCAGCTAGATCTACTGTCTCTATTATATTATGACAGACCAGCTAGATCTACTGTCTCTATTATATTATGACAGACCAGCTAGATCTACTGTCTCTATTATATTATGACAGACCAGCTAGATCTACTGTCTCTATTATATTATGACAGACCAGCTAGATCTACTGATCTACTCTCTTATATTATGACAGACCAGCTAGATCTACTGTCTCTATTATATTATGACAGACCAGCAAGATCTACTGTCCCTATTATATTATGACAGACCAGCTAAATCTACTGTCTCTGTTATATTATGACAGACCAGCTAGATCTACTGTATCTACTATATTATGACAGACCAGCTAAATCTACTGTCTCTTCTACATTATGACAGACCAGCTAGATCTACTGTCTCTATTATATTATGACAGACCAGCAAAATCTACTGTATCTATTATATTATGACAGACCAGCTAGATCTACTGTCTCTATTATATTATGACAGACCAGCTAGATCTACTGTATCTATTATATTATGACAGACCAGCTAGATCTACTGTCTCTATTATATTATGACAGACCAGCTAGATCTACTGTCTCTATTATATTATGACAGACCAGCTAGATCTACTGTTTATGATACATTTTGACAGACCAGCTAGATCTACTGTCTCTACTATATTATGACAAACCTGCTAGATCTACTGCCTCTATTATATTATGACAGACCAGCTAGATCTACTGTATCTATTATATTATGTCAGACCAGCTAGATCTACTGTCTCTACTTTATTATGACAGACCAGCAAGACCTAATGTCCCTATTATATTATGACAGACCAGCTAAATCTACTGTCTCTTCTACATAATGACAGACAAGCTAGATCTACTGTCTCTATTATATTATCACAGACCAGCAAGATCTACTGTATCTATTATATTATGACAGACCAGCTAAATCTACTGTCTCTTCTACATAATGACAGACCAGCTAGATCTACTGTCTCTATTATATTATCTACTGTCTCTATTATATTTGACAGACCAGCTAGATCTACTGTCTCTATTATATTATGACAGACCAGCTAGATCTACTGTCTCTATTATATTATGACAGACCAGCTAGATCTACTGTATCTATTATATTATGACAGACCAGCTAGATCTACTGTCTCTGTTATATTATCACAGACAAGCTAGATCTACTGACTCTATTATATTATGACAGACCAGCTAGATCTACTGTCTCTACTATATTATGACAGACCAGCTAGACCTAATGTCCCTATTATATTATGACAGACCAGCTAGATCTACTGTATCTACTATATTATGACAGACCAGCTAAATCTACTGTCTCTATTATATTATGACAGACCAGCTAGATCTACTGACTTTATTATATTATGACAGACCAGCTAGATCTACTGTCTCTATTATATTATGACAGACCAGCTAGATCTACTGACTCTATTATATTATGACAGACAGACCAGCTGACAGAATAGCTAGATCTACTGTCTCTACTATATTATGACAGACCAGCTAGATCTACTGTCTCTATTATATTATGACAGACCAGCTAGATCTACTGTCTCTATCTATATTATGACAGACCAGCTAGATCTACTGTCTCTATTATATTATGACAGACCAGCTAGATCTACTGTATCTATTATATTATGACAGACCAGCTAGATCTACTGTATCTATTATATTATGACAGACCAGCTAGATCTACTGTCTCTATTATATTATGACAGACCAGCTAGATCTGTCCCTATTATATTATGACAGACCAGCTAGATCTACTGTCTCTATTATATTATGACAGACCAGCTAGATCTACTGTCTCTATTATATTATGACAGACCAGCTAGATCTACTGTATCTATTATATTATGACAGACCAGCTAGATCTACTGTCTCTATATATATATTATGACAGACCAGCTAGATCTACTGTATCTCTATTATATTATGACAGACCAGCTAGATCTACTGTCTCTATTATATTATGACAGACCAGCTAGATCTACTGTCTCTATTATATTATGACAGACCAGCTAGATCTACTGTATCTATTATATTATGACAGACCAGCTAGATCTACTGTTTCTATTACATTATGACAGACCAGCTAGATCTACTGTCTCTATTATATTATGACAGACCAGCTAGATCTACTGTCTCTATTATATTATGACAGACCAGCTAGATCTAATGTCCCTATTATATTATGACAGACCAGCTAGATCTACTGTATCTACTATATTATGACAGACCAGCTAAATCTACTGTCTCTATTATATTATGACAGACCAGGAAAATCTACTGACTTTATTATATTATGACAGACCAGCTAGATCTACTGTCTCTACTATATTATGACAGAACAGCTAGACCTAATGCCCCTATTCTATTAAGACAGACCAGCTAGATCTACTGTCTCTATTATATTATGACAGACCAGCTAGATCTACTGTCTCTACTATATTATGACAGACCAGCTAGATCTACTGTTTCCATTATATTATGACAGACCAGCTAAATCTACTGTCTCTTCTACATTATGACAGACCAGCTAGATCTACTGTCTCTATTATATTATCACAGACCAGCTAGATCTACTGTATCTATTATATTATGACAGACCAGCTAGATCTACTGTCTCTATTATATTATGACAGACCAGCTAGATCTACTGTCTCTACTATATTATGACAGACCAGCTAGATCTACTGTTTCTAATATATTATGACAGACCAGCTAGATCTACTGTCTCTACTATATTATGACAGACCAGCTAGACCTAATGTCCCTATTATATTATGACAGACCAGCTAGATCTACTGTCTCTATTATATTATGACAGACCAGCTAGATCTACTGTCTCTATTATATTATGACAGACCAGCTAGATCTACTGTCTCTATTATATTATGACAGACCAGCTAGATCTACTGTCTCTATTATATTATGACAGACCAGCTAGATCTACTGTCTCTATTATATTATGACAGACCAGCTAGATCTACTGTCTCTATTATATTATGACAGACCAGCTAGATCTACTGTCTCTATTATATTATGACAGACCAGCTAGATCTACTGTCTCTATTATATTATGACAGACCAGCTAGATCTACTGTATGACAGACCAGCTATTATATTATGACAGACCAGCTAGATCTACTGTCTCTATTATATTATGACAGACCAGCTAGATCTACTGTCTCTATTATATTATGACAGACCAGCTAGATCTACTGTCTCTATTATATTATGACAGACCAGCTAGATCTACTGTCTCTATTATATTATGACAGACCAGCTAGATCTACTGTCTCTATTATATTATGACAGACCAGCTAGATCTACTGTCTCTATTATATTATGACAGACCAGCTAGATCTACTGTCTCTATTATATTATGACAGACCAGCTAGATCTACTGTCTCTATTATATTATGACAGACCAGCTAGATCTACTGTCTCTATTATATTATGACAGACCAGCTAGATCTACTGTCTCTATTATATTATGACAGACCAGCTAGATCTACTGTCTCTATTATATTATGACAGACCAGCTAGAGATCTACTGTCTCTATTATATTATGACAGACCAGCTAGATCTACTGTCTCTATTATATTATGACAGACCAGCTAGATCTACTGTCTCTATTATATTATGACAGACCAGCTAGATCTACTGTCTCTATTATATTATGACAGACCAGCTAGATCTACTGTCTCTATTATATTATGACAGACCAGCTAGATCTACTGTCTCTATTATATTATGACAGACCAGCTAGATCTACTGTCTCTATTATATTATGACAGACCAGCTAGATCTACTGTCTCTATTATATTATGACAGACCAGCTAGATCTACTGTCTCTATTATATTATGACAGACCAGCTAGATCTACTGTCTCTACTATATTAGACAGACCAGCAAGATCTACTGTCTCTATTATATTATGACAGACCAGCTAAATCTACTGTCTCTTCTATATTATGACAGACCAGCTAGATCTACTGTCTCTATTATATTATGACAGACCAGCTAGATCTACTGTATCTATTATATTATGACAGACCAGCTAGATCTACTGTCTCTATTATATTATGACAGACCAGCTAGATCTACTGTATCTATTATATTATGACAGACCAGCTAGATCTACTGTCTCTATTATATTATGACAGACCAGCTAGATCTACTGTCTCTATTATATTATGACAGACCAGCTAGATCTACTGTCTCTACTACATTATGACAGACCAGCTAGATCTACTGTATCTATTATATTATGACAGACCAGCTAGATCTACTGTCTCTATGATATTATGACATACCAGATATATCTACTGTCTCTACTACATTATGACAGACCAGCTAGATCTACTGTATCTATTATATTATGACAGGCCAGCTAGATCTACTGTCTCTTCTACATTATGACAGACCAGCTAGATCTACTGTCTCTATTATATTATGACAGACCAGCTAGATCTACTGTATCTATTATATTATGACAGACCAGCTAGATCTACTGTCTCTATTATATTATGACAGACCAGCTAGATCTACTGTCTCTATTATATTATGACAGACCAGCTAGATCTACTGTTTCTATTATATTATGACAGACCAGCTAGATCTACTGTCTCTTCTATATTATGACAGACCAGCTAGATCTACTGTCTCTATTATATTATGACAGACCAGCTAGATCTACTGTATCTATTATATTATGACAGACCAGCTAGATCTACTGTCTCTATTATATTATGACAGACCAGCTAGATCTACTGTATCTATTATATTATGACAGACCAGCTAGATCTACTGTCTCTATTATATTATGACAGACCAGCTAGATCTACTGTCTCTATTATATTTTGACAGACCAACGAGATCTACTATCTCTATTATATTATGACAGACCAGCTCGATCTACTGTATCTATGATATTATGACAGACCAGCTAGATCTACTGTCTCTACTATATTATGACAGACCAGCTAGATCTACTGTATCTATTATATTATGACAGACCAGATAGATCTACTGTCTCTATTATATTATGACAGACCAGCTAGATCTACTGTCTCTATTATATTATTAAAGACCAGCTAGATCTACTGTCCCTATTATATTATGACAGACCAGCTAGATCTACTGTCTCTATTATATTATGACAGACCAGCTAGATCTACTGTCTCTATTATATTATGACAGACCAGCTAGATCTACTGTCTCTATTACAATATAACAGACCAGCTAGATCTACTGTCTCTAGATCTACTGTCTCTATTGTTGTATTACAGACCAGCTAGATCTACTGTCTCTATTATATTAAGACAGACTAGCTAGATCTACTGTCTCTATTATATTATGACAGACCAGCTAGATCTACTGTCTCTATTATATTATGACAGACCAGCTAGATCTACTGTCTCTATTATATTATGACAGACCAGCTAGATCTACTGTCTCTATTATATTATGACAGACCAGCTAGATCTACTGTCTCTATTATATTATGACAGACCAGCTAGATCTACTGTCTCTATTATATTATGACAGACCAGCTAGATCTACTGTCTCTATTATATTATGACAGACCAGCTAGATCTACTGTCTCTATTATATTATGACAGACCAGCTAGATCTACTGTCTCTACTATATTATGACAGACCAGCTAGATCTACTGTTTCCATTATATTATGACAGACCAGCTAGATCTACTGTCTCTTCTATTATATTATGACAGACCAGCTAGATCTACTGTCTCTATTATATTATGACAGACCAGCTAGATCTACTGTCTCTATTATATTATGACAGACCAGCTAGATCTACTGTCTCTATTATATTATGACAGACCAGCTAGATCTACTGTCATCTATTATATTATGACAGACCAGCTAGATCTACTGTCTCTATTATATTATGACAGACCAGCTAGATCTACTGTCTCTATTATATTATGACAGACCAGCTAGATCTACTGTCTCTATTATATTATGACAGACCAGCTAGATCTACTGTCTCTATTATATTATGACAGACCAGCTAGATCTACTGTCTCTATTATATTATGACAGACCAGCTAGATCTACTGTCTCTATTATATTATGACAGACCAGCTAGATCTACTGTATCTATTATATTATGACAGACCAGCTAGATCTACTGTCTATATTATATTATGACAGACCAGCTAGATCTACTGTCTCTATTATATTATGACAGACCAGCTAGATCTACTGTCTCTATTATATTATGACAGACCAGCTAGATCTACTGTCTCTATTATATTATGACAGACCAGCTAGATCTACTGTCTCTATTATATTATGACAGACCAGATCTACTGTCCTATTATATTATCTACTGTCTCTCTCTATTATATTATGACAGACCAGCTAGATCTACTGTCTCTATTATATTATGACAGACCAGCTAGATCTACTGTCTCTATTATATTATGACAGACCAGCTAGATCTACTGTCTCTATTATATTATGACAGACCAGCTAGATCTACTGTCTCTACTATATTATGACAGACCAGCTAGATCTACTGTTTCTAATATATGATGACACACCAGCTAGATCTACTGTCTCTATTATATTATCACAGACCAGCAAGATCGACTGTCTCTACTATATTATGACAGACCAGCTAGATCTACTGTCTCTATTATATTATGACAGACCAGCTAGATCTACTGTCTCTATTATATTATGACAGACCAGCTAGATCTACTGTCTCTATTATATTATGACAGACCAGCTAGATCTACTGTCTCTATTATATTATGACAGACCAGCTAGATCTACTGTCTCTATTATATTATGACAGACCAGCTAGATCTACTGTCTCTACTATATTATGACAGACCAGCTAGATCTACTGTCCCTATTATATTATGACAGACCAGCTAGATCTACTGTCTCTTCTATATTATGACAGACCAGCTAGATCTACTGTCTCTATTATATTATGACAGACCAGCTAGATCTACTGTATCTATTATATTATGACAGACCAGCTAGATCTACTGTCTCTATTATATTATGACAGACCAGATAGATCTACTGTCTCTATTATATTATGACAGACCAGCTAGATCTACTGTCCCTATTATATTATGACAGACCAGCTAGATCTACTGTCTCTATTATATTATGACAGACCAACTAGATCTACTGTCTCTACTATATTATGACAGACCAGCTAGATCTAATGTCTCTATTATCTTATGACGGACCAGCTAGATCTACTGTATCTATTATATTATGACAGACCAGCTACATCTACTGTCTCTGCTATATTATGACAGACCAGCAAGACCTATTGTCCCTATTATATTATGACAGACCTGCTAGATCTACTGTATCTATTATATTATGACAGACCAGCTAGATCTACTGTCTCTATTATATTATGACAGACCAGCTAGATCTACTGTCTCTATTATATTATGACAGACCAGCTAGATCTACTGTCTCTATTATATTATGACAGACCAGCTAGATCTACTGTCTCTATTATATTATGACAGACCAGCTAGATCTACTGTCTCTATTATATTATGACAGACCAGCTAGATCTACTGTCTCTATTATATTATGACAGACCAGCTAGATCTACTGTCTCTATTATATTATGACAGACCAGCTAGATCTACTGTCTCTATTATATTATGACAGACCAGCTAGATCTACTGTCTCTATTATATTATGACAGACCAGCTAGATCTACTGTCTCTATTATATTATGACAGACCAGCTAGATCTACTGTCTCTATTATATTATGACAGACCAGCTAGATCTACTGTCTCTATTATATTATGACAGACCAGCTAGATCTACTGTCTCTATTATATTATGACAGACCAGCTAGATCTACTGTCTCTATTATATTATGACAGACCAGCTAGATCTACTGTCTCTATTATATTATGACAGACCAGCTAGATCTACTGTCTCTATTATATTATGACAGACCAGCTAGATCTACTGTCTCTATTATATTATGACAGACCAGCTAGATCTACTGTCTCTATTATATTATGACAGACCAGCTAGATCTACTGTCTCTATTATATTATGACAGACCAGCTAGATCTACTGTCTCTATTATATTATGACAGACCAGCTAGATCTACTGTCTCTATTATATTATGACAGACCAGCTAGATCTACTGTCTCTATTATATTATGACAGACCAGCTAGATCTACTGTCTCTATTATATTATGACAGACCAGCTAGATCTACTGTCTCTATTATATTATGACAGACCAGCTAGATCTACTGTCTCTATTATATTATGACAGACCAGCTAGATCTACTGTCTCTATTATATTATGACAGACCAGCTAGATCTACTGTCTCTATTATATTATGACAGACCAGCTAGATCTACTGTCTCTATTATATTATGACAGACCAGCTAGATCTACTGTCTCTATTATATTATGACAGACCAGCTAGATCTACTGTCTCTATTATATTATGACAGACCAGCTAGATCTACTGTCTCTATTATATTATGACAGACCAGCTAGATCTACTGTCTCTATTATATTATGACAGACCAGCTAGATCTACTGTCTCTATTATATTATGACAGACCAGCTAGATCTACTGTCTCTATTATATTATGACAGACAAGCCAGATCTACTGTCTCTATTATATTATGACAGACCAGCTAGATCTACTGTCTCTATTATATTATGACAGACCAGCTAGATCTACTGTCTCTATTATATTATGACAGACCAGCTAGATCTACTGTCTCTTCTATATTATGACAGACCAGCTAGATCTACTGTCTCTATTATATTATGACAGACCAGCTAGATCTACTGTCTCTATTATATTATGACAGACCAGCTAGATCTACTGTCTCTATTATATTATGACAGACCAGCTAGATCTACTGTCTCTATTATATTATGACAGACCAGCTAGATCTACTGTTATCTATTATCTACTGTCTCTATTATATTATGACAGACCAGCTAGATCTACTGTCTCTATTATATTATGACAGACCAGCTAGATCTACTGTCTCTATTATATTATGACAGACCAGCTCGATCTACTGTCTCTATTATATTATGACAGACCAGCTAGATCTACTGTCTCTATTATATTATGACAGACCAGCTAGATCTACTGTCTTTATTATATTATGACAGACCAGCTAGATCTGCTGTCTCTATTATATTATGACAGACCAGCTAGATCTACTGTCTCTATTATAATATGACAGACCAGCTAGATCTACTGTCTCTATTATATTATGACAGACCAGCTCGATCTACAGTCTCTATTATAATATGACAGAGCAGCTCGATCTACAGTCTCTATAACATTATGACAGACCAGCGAGATCTGCTGTCTCTATTGTATTATGACAGACCAGCTCCATCTACTGTCTCTATTATATTATGACAGATCAGGTAGATCTACTGTCTCTATTGTAATATGACAGACCAGGTAGATCTACTGTCTCTATTATATTATGACAGACCAGCTAGATCTACTGTCTCTATTATATTATGACAGACCAGCTAGATCTACTGTCTCTATTATATTATGACAGACCAGCTAGATCTACTGTCTCTATTATATTATGACAGACCAGCTAGATCTACTGTCTCTATTATATTTTGACAGACCAGCTAGATCTACTGTCTCTATTATATTATGACAGACCAGCTAGATCTACTGCCTCTATTATATTTTGACAGACAGGCTAGATCTACTGTCTCTACTATATTATGACAGACCAGCTAGATCTACTGTCTCTACTATATTATGACAGACCAGCAAGACCTAATGTCCCTATTATATTATGACAGACCAGCTAGATCTACTGTCTCATATTATGACAGACCAGCTAGATCTACTGTATCTACTATATTATGACAGACCAGCTAAATCTACTGTCTCTATTATATTATGACAGAGCAGCTAAATCTACTGTCTCTACTATATTATGACAGACCAGCTAGATCTACTGTATCTACTATATTATGACAGACCAGCTAAGATCTACTGTCTCTATTATATTATGACAGACCAGCTAGATCTACTGTCTCTATTATATTATGACAGACCAGCTAGATCTACTGTCTCTACTATATTATGACAGACCAGCTAGATCTACTGTCTCTATTATATTATGACAGACCAGCTAGATCTACTGTCTCTATTATATTATGACAGACCAGCTAGATCTACTGTCTCTATTATATTATGACAGACCAGCTAGATCTACTGTCTCTATTATATTATGACAGACCAGCTAGATCTACTGTCTCTATTATATTATGACAGACCAGCTAGATCTACTGTCTCTATTATATTATGACAGACCAGATAGATCTACTGTCTCTATTATATTATGACAGACCAGCTAGATCTACTGTCTCTATTATATTATGACAGACCAGCTAGATCTACTGACTCTATTATATTATGACAGACCAGCTAGATCTACTGTCTCTACTATATTATGACAGACCAGCTAGATCTACTGTTTCTATTATATTATGACAGACCAGCTAAATCTACTGTCTCTTCTATATTATGACAGACCAGCTAGATCTACTGTCTCTATTATATTATGACAGACCAGCTAGATCTACTGTATCTATTATATTATGACAGACCAGCTAGATCTACTGTCTCTATTATATTATGACAGACCAGCTAGATCTACTGTCTCTATTATATTATGACAGACCAGCTAGATCTACTGTCTCTATTATATTATGACAGACCAGCTAGATCTACTGTCTCTATTATATTATGACAGACCAGCTAGATCTACTGTCTCTATTATATTATGACAGACCAGCTAGATCTACTGTCTCTATTATATTATGACAGACCAGCTAGATCTACTGTCTCTATTATATTATGACAGACCAGCTAGATCTACTGTCTCTATTATATTATGACAGACCAGCTAGATCTACTGATCTACTGACAGACCAGCTAGATCTACTGTCTCTATATTTGACAGACCAGACAGACCAGCTAGATCTACTGTCTCTATTATATTATGACAGACCAGCTAGATCTACTGTCTCTATTATATTATGACAGACCAGCTAGATCTACTGTCTCTATTATATTATGACAGACCAGCTAGATCTACTGTCTCTATTATATTATGACAGACCAGCTAGATCTACTGTCTCTATTATATTATGACAGACCAGCTAGATCTAATGTCTCTATTATATTATGACAGACCAGCAAGATCTACTGTCTCTATTAAAATATGACAGACCAGCTAGATCTACTTTCTATATTATATTATGACAGACCAGCTAGATCTACTGTCTCTATTTTATTATGACAGACCAGCTAGATCTACTGTATCTATCATATTATGAGAGACCAGCTAGATCTACTGTCTCTATTATATTATGACAGACCAGCTAGATCTAATGTCCCTATTAAAACATGGCAGACCAGCTAGATCTACTTTCTCTATTATACTATGACAGACCAGCTAGATCTACTGTATCTATCATATTATGACAGACCAGCTAGATCTACTGTATCTATCATATTATGACAGACCAGCTAGATCTACTGTCTCTATTATATTTTGACAGACCAGCGAGATCTACTGTCTCTATTATATTATGACAGACCAGCTAGATCTACTGTCTCTATTATATTATGACAGACCAGCTATATCTACTGTTTCTAATACATTATGACAGACCAGCTAGATCTACTGTCTCTTCTATATTATGACAGACCAGCTAGATCTACTGTCTCTATTATATTATGACAGACCAGCTAGATCTACTGTCTCTATTATATTATGACAGACCAGCTAGATCTACTGTCTCTACTATATTATGACAGACCAGCTAGATCTACTGTTTCTATTATATTATGACAGACCAGCTAAATCTACTGTCTCTTCTACATAATGACAAACCTGCTAGATCTACTGTCTCTATTATATTATGACAGACCAGCTAGATCTACTGTATCTATTATATTATGTCAGACCAGCTAGATCTACTGTCTCTACTTTATTATCACAGACCAGCTAGATCTACTGTATCTATTATATTATGACAGACCAGCTAGATCTACTGTCTCTATTATATTATGACAGACCAGCTAGATCTACTGTCTCTACTATATTATGACAGACCAGCTAGATCTACTGTCTCTATTATATTATGACAGACCAGCTAGATCTACTGTCTCTATTATATTATGACAGACCAGCTAGATCTACTGTCTCTACTATATTATGACAGACCAGCTAGATCTACTGTCTCTATTATATTATGACAGACCAGCTAGATCTACTGTCTCTATTATATTATGACAGACCAGCTAGATCTACTGTCTCTATTATATTATGACAGACCAGCTAGATCTACTGTCTCTATTATATTATGACAGACCAGCTAGATCTACTGTCTCTATTATATTATGACAGACCAGCTAGATCTACTGTCTCTATTATATTATGACAGACCAGCTAGATCTACTGTCTCTATTATATTATGACAGACCAGCTAGATCTACTGTCTCTATTATATTATGACAGACCAGCTAGATCTACTGTATCTATTATATTATGACAGACCAGCTAGATCTACTGTCTCTATTATATTATGACAGACCAGCTAGATCTACTGTCTCTATTATATTATGACAGACCAGCTAGATCTACTGTCTCTATTATATTATGACAGACCAGCTAGATCTACTGTCTCTATTATATTATGACAGACCAGCTAGATCTACTGTCTCTATTATATTATGACAGACCAGCTAGATCTACTGTCTCTATTATATTATGACAGACCAGCTAGATCTACTGACAGACCAGCTCTACTTATATATATTTGACAGACCAGCTAGATCTACTGTCTCTATTATATTATGGCAGAACAGCTAGATCTACTGTCTCTATTATACTATGACAGACTATCTAGATCTACTGTGTCAATTATATTATGACAGACCAGCAAGATGGACTGCCTCTTTTATATTATGACAGACCAGCTAGATCTACTGTCTCTATAAAATTATGACAGACCAGCTAGATCCACTGCATCTATTATATTATGACAGACCAGCTAGATCTACAGCTTCTTTTATATTATGACAGACCAGCTAGATCTACTGTCTCTTCTATATTATGACAGACCAGCTAGATCTACTGTCTCTATTATATTATGGCAGAACAGCTAGATCTACTGTCTCTATTATACTATGACAGACTATCTAGATCTACTGTCTCTATTATATTATGACAGACCAGCTAGATCTACTGTCTCTATTATATTATGACAGACCAGCTAGATCTACTGTCTCTATTATATTATGACAGACCAGCTAGATCTACTGTCTCTATTATATTATGACAGACCAGCTAGATCTACTGTCTCTATTATATTTTGACAGACCAGGTAGATCTACTGTCTCTATTATATTATGACAGACCAGCTAAATCTACTGTCTCTATTATATTATGACAGACCAGCTAGATCTACTGTCTCTATTATATTATGACAGACCAGCTAGATCTACTGTTTCTATTTATTATGAGAGACCAGCTAGATCTACTGTCTCTCTAATTTGACAGGCCAGCTAGATCTACTGTCTCTATTGTATTATGACAGACCAGCTAGATCTACTGTATCTATTATATTATGACAGACCAGCTAGATCTACTGTCTCTACTATATTATGACAGACCAGCTAGATCTACTGTCTCTATTATATTATGACAGACCAGCTAAGATCTACTGTCTCTATTATATTATGACAGACCAGCTAGATCTACTATCTCTATTATATTATGACAGACCAGCTAGATCTACTGTATCTATTATATTATGACAGACCAGCTAGATCTACTGTCTCTATTATATTATGACAGACCAGCTAGATCTACTGTATCTATTATATTATGACAGACCAGCTAAGATCTACTGTCTCTATCTATATATTATGACAGACCAGCTAGATCTACTGTCTCTATTATATTATGACAGACCAGCTAGATCTACTGTCTCTACTATATTATGACAGACCAGCTAGATCTACTGTCTCTATTATATTATGACAGACCAGCTAGATCTACTGTCTCTATTATATTATGACAGACCAGCTAGATCTACTGTCTCTATTATATTATGACAGACCAGCTAGATCTACTGTCTCTATTATATTATGACAGACCAGCTAGATCTACTGTCCTCTATTATATTATGACAGACCAGCTAGATCTACTGTCTCTATTATATTATGACAGACCAGCTAGATCTACTGTCTCTATTATATTATGACAGACCAGCTAGATCTACTGTCTCTATTATATTATGACAGACCAGCTAGATCTACTGTCTCTATTATATTATGACAGACCAGCTAGATCTACTGTCTCTATTATATTATGACAGACCAGCTAGATCTACTGTATCTATTATATTATATTATGACAGACCAGCTAGATCTACTGTCTCTACTATATTATGACAGACCAGCTAGATCTACTGTTTCTATTATATTATGACAGACCAGCTAAATCTACTGTCTCTTCTACATAATGACAGACCAGCTAGATCTACTGTCTCTATTATATTATCACAGACCAGCTAGATCTACTGTATCTATTATATTATGACAGACCAACTAGATCTACTGTCTCTATTATATTATGACAGACCAGCTAGATCTACTGTATCTACTATATTATGACAGACCAGCTAAATCTACTGTCTCTATTATATTATGACAGACCAGCTAAATCTACTGTCTCTACTATATTATGACAGACCAGCTAGATCTACTGTCTCTATTATATTATGACAGACCAGCTAGATCTACTGTCCCTATTATATTATGACAGACCAGCAAGACCTAATGTCCCTATTATATTAAGACAGACCAGCTAGATCTACTGTCTCTATTATATTATGACAGACCAGCTAGATCTACTGTATCTATTATATTATGACAGACCAGCTAGATCTACTGTCCTCTATTATGTCTCTATTATGTTTTATGACAGACCAGCTAGATCTACTGTCTCTATTATATTATGACAGACCAGCTAGATCTACTGTCTCTATATATTATGACAGACCAGCTAGATCTACTGTCTCTATTATATTATGACAGACCAGCTAGATCTACTGTCTCTATTATATTATGACAGACCAGCTAGATCTACTGTTTCTATTATATTATGACAGACCAGCTAGATCTACTGTCTCTATTATATTATGACAGACCAGCTAGATCTACTGTCTCTTCTATATTATGACAGACCAGCTAGATCTACTGTCCCTATTATATTATGACAGACCAGCTAGATCTACTGTCTCTATTATATTATGACAGACCAGCTAGATCTACTGTCTCTATTATATTATGACAGACCAGCTAGATCTACTGTCTCTATTATATTATGACAGACCAGCTAGATCTACTGTCTCTATTATATTTTGACAGACCAGCTAGATCTACTGTCTCTATTATATTATGACAGACCAGCTAGATCTACTGACTCTATTATATTATGACAGACCAGCTAGATCTACTGTATCTATTATATTATGACAGACCAGCTAGATCTACTGTCTCTATTATATTATGACAGACCAGCTAGATCTACTGTCTCTATTATATTATGACAGACCAGCTAGATCTACTGTATCTTTTATATTATGACAGACCAGCTAGATCTACTGTCTCTATTATATTATGACAGACCAGCAAGATCTACTGTCTCTATTATATTATGACAGACCAGCTAGATCTACTGTCTCTATTATATTATGACAGACCAGCTAGATCTACTGTCTCTATTATATTATGACAGACCAGCAAGATCTACTGTCCCTATTATAAAATGACAGACCAGCTAGATCTACTGTCTCTATTATATTATGACAGACCAGCTAGATCTACTGTTTCATTATATTATGACAGACCAGCTAGATCTACTGTCTCTTCTACATTATGACAGACCAGCTAGATCTACTGTCTCTATTATATTATGACAGACCAGCTAGATCTACTGTCCCATTATATTATGACAGACCAGCTAGATCTACTGTATCTACTATATTATGACAGACCAGCTAGATCTACTGTCTCTGCTATATTATGACAGACCAGCTAGATCTACTGTTTCTAATACATTATGACAGACCAGCTAGATCTACTGTCTCTACTATATTATGACAGACCAGCTACATCTACTGTCTCTACTATATTATGACAGACCAGCAAGACCTATTGTCCCTATTATATTATGACAGACCTGCTAGATCTACTGTATCTATTATATTATGACACACCAGCTAGATCTACTGTATCTACTATATTATGCGAGACCAGCTAGATCTACTGTCCCTATTATATTATGACAGACCAGCTAGATCTACTGTCTCTACTATATTATGACAGACCAGCTAGATCTACTGTCTCTATTATATTATGACAGACCAGCTAGATCTACTGTCTCTATTATATTATGACAGACCAGCTAGATCTACTGTCTCTATTATGACAGACCAGCTAGATCTACTGTCTCTATTATATTATGACAGACCAGCTAAATCTACTGTCTCTTCTACATAATGACAGACCAGCTAGATCTACTGTCTCTATTATATTATCACAGACCAGCTAGATCTACTGTATCTATTATATTATGACAGACCAGCTAGATCTACTGTCTCTATTATAATATGACAGACCAGCTAGATCTACTGTATCTACTATATTATGACAGACCAGCTAAATCTACTGTCTCTATTATATTATGACAGACCAGCTAGATCTACTGTCTCTATTATATTATGACAGACCAGCTAGATCTACTGTCTCTACTATATTATGACAGACCAGCTAGATCTACTGTCCTCTATTATATTATGACAGACCAGCTAGATCTACTGTATCTATTATATTATGACAGACCAGCTAAATCTACTGTCTCTATTATATTATGACAGACCAGCTAGATCTACTGACTTTATTATATTATGACAGACCAGCTAGATCTACTGTCTCTATTATATTATGACAGACCAGCTAGATCTACTGTCTCTATTATATTATGACAGACCAGCAAGATCTAATGTCTCTATTATATTATGACAGACCAGCTAGATCTACTGTCTCTATTATATTATGACAGACCAGCTAGATCTACTGACTCTATTATATTATGACAGACCAGCTAGATCTACTGTCTCTACTATATTATGACAGACCAGCTAGATCTACTGTTTCCATTATATTATGACAGACCAGCTAAATCTACTGTCTCTTCTACATTATGACAGACCAGCTAGATCTACTGTCTCTATTATATTATGACAGACCAGCTAGATCTACTGTCTCTATTATATTATGACAGACCAGCTAGATCTACTGTCTCTATTATATTATGACAGACCAGCTAGATCTACTGTCTCTATTATATTATGACAGACCAGCTAGATCTACTGTCTCTATTATATTATGACAGACCAGCAAGATCTACTGTCTCTGTCCTAGATCTATTATATTATGACAGACCAGCTAGATCTACTGTCTCTTATATTATGACAGACCAGCTAGATCTACTGTCTCTATTATATTATGACAGACCAGCTAGATCTACTGTATCTACTATATTATGACAGACCAGCTAGATCTACTGTCTCTATTATATTATGACAGACCAGCTAGATCTACTGTCTCTATTATATTATGACAGACCAGCTAGATCTACTGTCTCTATTATATTATGACAGACCAGCTAGATCTACTGTCTCTATTATATTATGACAGACCAGCTAGATCTACTGTATCTATTATATTATGAGAGACCAGCTAGATCTACTGTCTCTATTATATTATGACAGACCAGCTAGATCTACTGTCTCTATTATATTATGACAGACCAGCTAGATCTACTGTCTCTATTATATTATGACAGACCAGCTAGATCTACTGACAGACCAGCTAGATCTACTCTATTATATTATGACAGACCAGCTAGATCTACTGTCTCTATTATATTATGACAGACCAGCTAGATCTACTGTCTCTATTATATTATGACAGACCAGCTAGATCTACTGTCTCTATTATATTATGACAGACCAGCTAGATCTACTGTCTCTATTATATTATGACAGACCAGCTAGATCTACTGTCTCTATTATATTATGACAGACCAACTAGATCTACTGTCTCTATTATATTATGACAGACCAGCTAGATCTACTGTCTCTATTATATTATGACAGACCAGCTAGATCTACTGTCTCTATTATATTATGACAGACCAGCTAGATCTACTGTCTCTATTATATTATGACAGACCAGCTAGATCTACTGTATCTATTATATTATGACAGACCAGCTAGATCTACTGTCTCTACTATATTATGACAGACCAACTATATCTACTGTTTCTAATACATTATGACAGACCAGCTAAATCTACTGTCTCTTCTACATAATGACAGACCAGCTAGATCTACTATCTCTATTATATTATGACAGACCAGCTAGATCTACTGTATCTATTATATTATGACAGACCAGCTAGATCTACTGTCTCTACTATATTATGACAGACCAACTATATCTACTGTTTCTAATACATTATGACAGACCAGCTAAATCTACTGTCTCTTCTACATAATGACAGACCAGCTAGATCTACTGTCTCTATTATATTATGACAGACCAGCTAGATCTACTGTATCTATTATATTATGACAGACCAGCTAGATCTACTGTCTCTATTATATTATGACAGACCAGCTAGATCTACTGTATCTATTATATTATGACAGACCAGCTAGATCTACTGTCTCTATTATATTATGACAGACCAGCTAGATCTACTGATCTCTCTATTATATTATGACAGACCAGCTAGATCTACTGTCTCTATTATATTATGACAGACCAGCTAGATCTACTGTCTCTATTATATTATGACAGACCAGCTAGATCTACTGTCTCTATTATATTATGACAGACCAGCTAGATCTACTGTCTCTATTATATTATGACAGACCAGCTAGATCTACTGTCTCTATTATATTATGACAGACCAGCTAGATCTACTGTCTCTATTATATTATGACAGACCAGCTAGATCTACTGTCTCTATTATATTATGACAGACCAGCTAGATCTACTGTATCTATTATATTATGACAGACCAGCTAGATCTACTGTCTCTATTATATTATGACAGACCAGCTAGATCTACTGTCTCTATTATATTATGACAGACCAGCTAGATCTACTGTCTCTATTATATTATGACAGACCAGCTAGATCTACTGTATCTATTATATTATGACAGACCAGCTAGATCTACTGTCTCTATTATATTATGACAGACCAGCTAGATCTACTGTTTCTATTATATTATGACAGACCAGCTAAATCTACTGTCTCTACTATATTATGACAGACCAGCTAGATCTACTGTCTCTATTATATTATGACAGACCAGCTAGACAGACCAGCTAGATCTACTGTATCTATTATATTATGACAGACCAGCTAGATCTACTGTCTCTATTATATTATGACAGACCAGCTAGATCTACTGTATCTACTATATTATGACAGACCAGCTAGATCTACTGTCTCTATTATATTATGACAGACCAGCTAGATCTACTGTCTCTACTATATTATGACAGACCAGCTAGATCTACTGTCTCTATTATATTATGACAGACCAGCTAGATCTACTGTCTCTATTATATTATGACAGACCAGCAAGACCTACTGTCCCTATTATATTAGACAGACCAGCTAGATCTACTGTCTCTATTATATTATGACAGACCAGCTAGATCTACTGTCTCTATTATATTATGACAGACCAGCTAGATCTACTGACAGACCAGCTAGATCTCTATTATATTATGACAGACCAGCTAGATCTACTGTCTCTATTATATTATGACAGACCAGCTAGATCTACTGTCTCTATTATATTATGACAGACCAGCTAGATCTACTGTCTCTACTATATTATGACAGACCAGCTAGATCTACTGTCTCTATTATATTATGACAGACCAGCTAGATCTACTGTCTCTATTATATTATGACAGACCAGCTAGATCTACTGTCTCTTTATATTATGACAGACCAGCTAGATCTACTGTCTCTATTATATTATGACAGACCAGCTAGATCTAATGTCCCTATTATATTATGACAGACCAGCTAGATCTACTGTCTCTATTATATTATGACAGACCAGCTAGATCTACTGTATCTATTATATTATGACAGACCAGCTAGATCTACTGTCTCTACTATATTATGACAGACCAGCTAGATCTACTGTCTCTATTATATTATGACAGACCAGCTAGATCTATCTATTATATTATGACAGACCAGCTAGATCTACTGTCTCTATTATATTATGACAGACCAGCTAGATCTACTGTTTCTATTATATTATGACAGACCAGCTAGATCTACTGTCTCTATTATATTATGACAGACCAGCTAGATCTACTGTCTCTATTATATTATGACAGACCAGCTAGATCTACTGTCTCTACTATATTATGACAGACCAGCTAGATCTACTGTCTCTATTATATTATGATAGACCAGCTAGATCTACTGTCTCTACTATATTATGAGAGACCAGCTAGATCTACTGTCTCTATTATATTATGACAGACCAGCTAGATCTACTGTCCCTATTATATTATGACAGACCAGCTAGATCTACTGTCCTATTATATTATGACAGACCAGCTAGATCTACTGTCTCAAATATATTATGACAGACCAGCTAGATCTACTGTTCCTATTATATTATGACAGACCAGCTAGATCTACTGTCTCAAATATATTATGACAGACCAGCTAGATCTACTGTCTCTATTATATTATGACAGACCAGCTAGATCTACTGTCTCTATTATATTATGACAGACCAGCTAGATCTACTGTCTCTATTATATTATGACAGACCAGCTAGATCTACTGTCTCTATTATATTATGACAGACCAGCTAGATCTACTGTCTCTACTATATTATGACAGACCAGCTAGATCTACTGTCTCTATTATATATTATGACAGACCAGCTAGATCTACTGTCTCTACTATATTATGACAGACCAGCTAAATCTACTGTCTCTATTATATTTTGACAGACCAGCTAAATCTACTGTCTCTACTATATTATGACAGACCAGCTAGATCTACTGTCTCTATTATATTATCACAGACCAGCTAGATCTACTGTATCTATTATATTATGACAGACCAGCTAGATCTACTGTCTCTATTATAATATGACAGACCAGCTAGATCTACTGTATCTACTATATTATGACAGACCAGCTAAATCTACTGTCTCTATTATATTATGACAGACCAGCTAGATCTACTGGCTCTATTATATTTTGACAGACCAGCTAGATCTACTGTCTCTACTATATTATGACAGACCAGCTAGACCTAATGTCCCTATTATATTATGACAGACCAGCTAGATCTACTGTATCTACTATATTATGACAGACCAGCTAAATCTACTGTCTCTATTATATTATGACAGACCAGCTAGATCTACTGACTTTATTATATTATGACAGACCAGCTAGATCTACTGTCTCTATTATATTATGACAGACCAGCTAGATCTACTGTCCCTATTATATTATGACAGACCAGCAAGACCTAATGTCCCTATTATATTTTGACACACCAGCTAGATCTACTGTCTCTATTATATTATGACAGACCAGCTAGATCTACTGACTCTATTATATTATGACAGACCAGCTAGATCTACTGTTTCTATTATATTATGACAGACCAGCTAGATCTACTGCCTCTTGAATATTATGACAGACCAGCTAAATCTACTGGCTCAATTATATTATGGCAGACCTGCTAGATATACTGTCTCTATTATATAATGACAGACCAGCGAGATATACTATCTCTATTATATTATGACAGACCAGCTAGATGTACTATCTCTATTATATTATGACAGACCAGCTAGATCTACTGTCTCTATTATATTATGACAGACCAGCTAAATCTACTGTCTCTACTGTATTATGACAGACCAGCTAGGTCTACTTTCTCATTAATGTTATGACAGACCAGCTAGATCTACTGCCTCTTTTATATTATGACAGACCAGCTAGAACTACTGTCTCAATTATATTATGGCAGACCAGCTTGATCTAATGTCTCAATTATATTATGACAGAACAGCTAGATCTACTGTCTCTACTATATTATGACAGACCAGCTAGATCTACTGTCTCTATTATATTATGACAGACCAGCTAGATCTACTGTCTCTATTATATTATGACAGACCAGCTAGATCTACTGTCTCTATTATATTATGACAGACCAGCTAGATCTACTGTCTCTATTGTATTATGACAGACCAACTAGATCTACTGTCTCTATTATATCATGACAGACCAGCTAGATCTACTGTCTCTATTGTATTATGACAGACCAACTAGATCTACTGTCTCTATTGTATTATGACAGACCAGCTAGATCTACTGTCTCTATTATATTATGAAAGACCAGCTAGATCTACTGTATCTATTATATTATGACAGACCAGCTAATGTACTGTCGCTATTGTATTATGACAGAACAGCTAGATCTACAATCTCTGTTATATTATGAGAGACCAGCTAGATCTAGTGTCTCTATTATATTATGACAGACCAGCTAGATCTACTGCCTCTATTATATTATGACAGACCAGCTAGATCTACTGCTTCTTTTATATTATGACAGACCAGCTAGATCTACTGTCTCTTCTATATTATGACAGACCAGCTAGATCTACTGTCTCTATTATATTATGGCAGAACAGCTAGATCTACTGTCTCTATTATATTATGACAGACTAGCTAGATCTACTGTCTCTGACAGACCAGCTAGTTATATTATGACAGACCAGCTAGATCTACTGTCTCTACTATATTATGACAGACCAGCTAGATCTACTGTCTCTATTATATTTTGACAGACCAGCTAGATCTACTGTCTCTACTATATTATGACAGACCAGCTAGATCTACTGTCTCTATTATATTATGACAGACCAGCTAGATCTACTGTCTCTATTATATTATGACAGACCAGCTAGATCTACTGTCCCTATTATATTATGACAGACCAGCTAGATCTACTGTCTCTATTATATTATGACAGACCAGCTAGATCTACTGTCTCTATTATATTATGACAGACCAGCTAGATCTACTGTCTCTATTATATTATGACAGACCAGCAAGACCTAATGTCCCTATTATATTATGACAGACCAGCTAGATCTACTGTCTCTATTATATTATGACAGACCAGCTAGATCTACTGTCTCTATTATATTATGACAGACCAGCTAGATCTACTGTCTCTATTATATTATGACAGACCAGCTAGATCTACTGTCTCTATTATATTATGACAGACCAGCTAGATCTACTGTATCTATTATATTATGACAGACCAGCTAGATCTACTGTCTCTATTATATTATGACAGACCAGCTAGATCTACTGTCTCTATTATATTATGACAGACCAGCTAGATCTACTGTCTCTACTATATTATGACAGACCAGCTAGATCTACTGTCTCTATTATATTATGACAGACCAGCTAGATCTACTGTATCTACTATATTATGACAGACCAGCTAAATCTACTGTCTCTATTATATTATGACAGACCAGCTAAATCTACTGTCTCTACTATATTATGACAGACCAGCTAGATCTACTGTCTCTATTATATTATGACAGACCAGCTAGATCTACTGTCCTATTATATTATGACAGACCAGCTAGATCTACTGTCTCTATTATATTATGACAGACCAGCTAGATCTACTGTCTCTATTATATTATGACAGACCAGCTAGATCTACTGTCTCTATTATATTATGACAGACCAGCTAGATCTACTGTCTCTATTATATTATGACAGACCAGCTAGATCTACTGTTCCTATTATATTATGACAGACCAGCTAGATCTACTGTCTCTATTATATTATGACAGACCAGCTAGATCTACTGTCTCTATTATATTATGACAGACCAGCTAGATCTACTGTCTCTATTATATTATGACAGACCAGCTAGATCTACTGTCTCTACTATATTATGACAGACCAGCTAGATCTACTGTCTCTATTATATTATGACAGACCAGCTAGATCTACTGTCTATTATATTATCTACTGTCTCTATATTATGACAGACCAGCAAGATCTACTGTCCCTATTATATTATGACAGACCAGCTAAGATCTACTGTCTCTTCTATATTATGACAGACCAGCTAGATCTACTGTCTCTATTATATTATGACAGACCAGCTAGATCTACTGTATCTATTATATTATGACAGACCAGCTAGATCTACTGTCTCTATTATATTATGACAGACCAGCTAGATCTACTGTATCTACTATATTATGACAGACCAGCTAAGATCTACTGTCTCTATTATATTATGACAGACCAGCTAGATCTACTGTCTCTATTATATATGACAGACCAGCTAGATCTACTGACAGACCAGCTAGATCTACTGTCTCTATTATATTATGACAGACCAGCTAGATCTACTGTCTCTATTATATTATGACAGACCACAGACCAGCTAGATCTACTGTCTCTATTATATTATGACAGACCAGCTAGATCTACTGTCTCTATTATATTATGACAGACCAGCTAGATCTACTGTCTCTATCTATATTATGACAGACCAGCTAGATCTACTGTCTCTATTATATTATGACAGACCAGCTAGATCTACTGTCTCTATTATATTATGACAGACCAGCTAGATCTACTGTCCTCTATTATATTATGACAGACCAGCTAGATCTACTGTCTCTATTATATTATGACAGACCAGCTAGATCTACTGTCTCTATTATATTATGACAGACCAGCTAGATCTACTGTCTCTACTATATTATGACAGACCAGATCTACTGTCTCTATTATCTACTGTACTTCTATTATATTATGACAGACCAGCTAAGATCTACTGTCTCTTCTATATTATGACAGACCCAGCTAGTCTCTATTATATCTAGATCTACTGTCTCTATTATATTATGACAGACCAGCTAGATCTACTGTCTCTATTATATTATGACAGACCAGCTAGATCTACTGTCTCTATTATATTATGACAGACCAGCTAGATCTACTGTATCTATTATATTATGACAGACCAGCTAAGATCTACTGTCTCTATTATATTATGACAGACCAGCTAGATCTACTGTCTCTACTATATTATGACAGACCAGCTAGATCTACTGTCTCTATTATATTATGACAGACCAGCTAGATCTACTGTCCTCTATTATATTATGACAGACCACAGACCAGACCAGCTAGATCTACTGTCTCTATTATATTATGACAGACCAGCTAGATCTACTGTATCTATTATATTATGACAGACCAGCTAGATCTACTGTCTCTATTATATTATGACAGACCAGCTAGATCTACTGTTTCTATTATATTATGACAGACCAGCTAAATCTATTGTCTCTTCTACATAATGACAGACCAGCTAGATCTACTGTCTCTATTATATTATGACAGACCAGATAGATCTACTGTATCTATTATATTATGACAGACCAGCTTGATCTACTGACTCTATTATATTATGACAGACCAGCTAGATCTACTGTATCTATTATATTATGACAGACCAGCTAGATCTACTGTCTCTACTATATTATGACAGACCAGCTAGATCTACTGTCTCTGTTATATTATGACAGACCAGCTAGATCTACTGTATCTACTATATTATGACAGACCAGCTAAATCTACTGTCTCTATTATATTTTGACAGACCAGCTAAATCTACTGTCTCTACTATATTATGACAGACCAGCTAGATCTACTGTCTCTATTATATTATGACAGACCAGCTAGATCTACTGTCTCTATTATATTATGACAGACCAGCTAGATCTACTGTCTCTATTATATTATGACAGACCAGCTAGATCTACTGTCTCTATTATATTATGACAGACCAGCTAGATCTACTGTTTCCATTATATTATGACAGACCAGATAAATCTACTGTCTCTTCTACATTATGACAGACCAGCTAGATCTACTGTCTCTATTATATTATGACAGACCAGCTAGATCTACTGTATCTATTATATTATGACAGACCAGCTAGATCTACTGTATCTATTATATTATGACAGACCAGCTAGATCTACTGTCTCTACTATATTATGACAGACCAGCTAGATCTACTGTTTCTAATATATTATGACAGACCAGCTAGATCTACTGTCTCTACTATATTATGACAGACCAGCTAGATCTACTGTTTCTAATACATTATGACAGACCAGCTAGATCTACTGTCTCTACTATATTATGACAGACCAGCAAGATCTATGTCCCTATTATATTATGACAGACCAGCTAGATCTACTGTCTCTATTATATTATGACAGATCTAGCTAGATCTACTGTCTCTATTATATTATGACAGACCAGCTAGATCTACTGTCTCTATTATATTATGACAGACCAGCTAGATCTACTGTCTCTATTATATTATGACAGACCAGCTAGATCTACTGCCTCTATTATATTATGACAGACCAGCTAGATCTACTGTCTCTACTATATTATGACAGACCAGCTAGATCTACTGTCCTATTATATTATGACAGACCAGCTAGATCTACTGTCTCTTCTATATATGACAGACCAGCTAGATCTACTGTCTCTATTATATTATGACAGACCAGCTAGATCTACTGTATCTATATATATGACAGACCAGCTATGACAGATGACAGACCTAGATCTACTGTCTCTATTATATTATGACAGACCAGCTAGATCTACTGTATCTACTATATTATGACAGACCAGCTAGATCTACTGTCTCTATTATATTATGACAGACCAGCTAGATCTACTGTCTCTATTATATTATGACAGACCAGCTAGATCTACTGTCTCTATTATATTATGACAGACCAGCTAGATCTACTGTCTCTATTATATTATGACAGACCAGCTAGATCTACTGTCTCTATTATATTATGACAGACCAGCTAGATCTACTGTCTCTATTATATTATGACAGACCAGCTAGATCTACTGTCTCTATTATATTATGACAGACCAGCTAGATCTACTGTCTCTATTATATTATGACAGACCAGCTAGATCTACTGTCTCTATTATATTATGACAGACCAGCTAGATCTACTGTCTCTATTATATTATGACAGACCAGCTAGATCTACTGTCTCTATTATATTATGACAGACAGACCAGCTATTAGATCTACTGTCTAGATCTACTATTATATTATGACAGACCAGCTAGATCTACTGTCTCTACTATATTATGACAGACCAGCTAGATCTACTGTCTCTATTATATTATGACAGACCAGCTAGATCTACTGTCTCTATTATATTATGACAGACCAGCTAGATCTACTGTCCCTATTATATTATGACAGACCAGCTAGATCTACTGTCTCTTCTATATTATGACAGACCAGCTAGATCTACTGTCTCTATTATATTATGACAGACCAGCTAGATCTACTGTATCTATTATATTATGACAGACCAGCTAGATCTACTGTCTCTATTATATTATGACAGACCAGCTAGATCTACTGTCTCTATTATATTATGACAGACCAGCTAGATCTACTGTCTCTATTATATTATGACAGACCAGCTAGATCTACTGTCTCTATTATATTTTGACAGACCAGCTAGATCTACTGTCTCTACTATATTATGACAGACCAGCTAGATCTACTGTCTCTATTATATTATGACAGACCAGCTAGATCTACTGTCTCTACTATATTATGACAGACCAGCTAGATCTACTGTCTCTATTATATTATGACAGACCAGCTAGATCTACTGACTCTATTATATTATGACAGACCAGCTAGATCTACTGTCTCTATTATATTATGACAGACCAGCTAGATCTACTGTCTCTATTATATTATGACAGACCAGCTAAGATCTACTGTCTCTATTATATTATGACAGACCAGCTAGATCTACTGTCTCTATTATATTATGACAGACCAGCTAGATCTACTGTTCTATTATATTATGACAGACCAGCTAGATCTACTGTCTCTATTATATTATGACAGACCAGCTAGATCTACTGTATCTATTATATTATGACACACCAGCTAGATCTACTGTATCTATTATATTATGACAGACCAGCTAGATCTACTGTATTTATTATATTATGATAGACCAGCTAGATCTACTGTTTCTATTATATAATGACAGACCAGCTAGATCTACTGTTTCTATTATATTATGACAGACCAGCTACATCTACTGTCTCTACTATATTATGACAGACCAGCTAGATCTACTGTCTCTGCTATATTATGACAGACCAGCTAGATCTACTGTCTCTACTACATTATGACAGACCAGCTAGATCTACTGTCTCTACTATATTATGACAGACCAGCTAGATCTACTGTCTCTATTATATTATGACAGACCAGCTAGATCTACTGTCTCTACTATATTATGACAGACCAGCTAGATCTACTGTCTCTATTATATTATGACAGACCAGCTAGATCTACTGTCTCTATGTCTCTATTATATTATGACAGACCAGCTAGATCTACTGTCTCTACTATATTATGACAGACCAGCTAGATCTACTGTCTCTCTTATATTATGACAGACCAGCTAGATCTACTGTCTCTATTATATTATGACAGACCAGCTAGATCTACTGTCTCTATTATATTATCACAGACCAGCTAGATCTACTGTAGCTATTATATTATGACAGACCAGCTAGATCTACTGTCTCTGTTATATTATGACAGACCAGCTAGATCTACTGTCTCTATTATATTATGACAGACCAGCTAGATCTACTGTCTCTATTATATTATGACAGACCAGCTAGATCTACTGTCTCTATTATATTATGACAGACCAGCTAGATCTACTGTCTCTATTATATTATGACAGACCAGCTAGATCTACTGTCTCTATTATATTATGACAGACCAGCTAGATCTACTGTATCTATTATATTATGACAGACCAGCTAGATCTACTGTCTCTATTATATTATGACAGACCAGCTAGATCTACTGTCTCTATTATATTATGACAGACCAGCTAGATCTACTGTCTCTATTATATTATGACAGACCAGCTAGATCTACTGTCTATATTATATTATGACAGACCAGCTAGATCTACTGTCCCTATTATATTATGACAGACCAGCTAGATCTACTGTCTCTATTATATTATGACAGACAGCAGATCTACTGTCTCTATTATCTACTGACCAGCTAGATCTATTATATTATGACAGACCAGCTAGATCTACTGTCTCTACTATATTATGACAGACCAGCTAGATCTACTGTCTCTATTATATTATGACAGACCAGCTAGATCTACTGTCTCTACTATATTATGACAGACCAGCTAGATCTAGACCTATTATGTCCCTATTATATTATGACAGACCAGCTAGATCTACTGTCTCTCTATTATATTATGACAGACCAGCTAGATCTACTGTCTCTATTATATTATGACAGACCAGCTAGATCTACTGTATCTATTATATTATGACAGACCAGCTAGATCTACTGTCTCTATTATATTATGACAGACCAGCTAGATCTACTGTATCTACTATATTATGACAGACCAGCTAGATCTACTGTCTCTATTATATTATGACAGACCAGCTAGATCTACTGTCTCTATTATATTATGACAGACCAGCTAGATCTACTGTCTCTATTATATTATGACAGACCAGCTAGATCTACTGTCTCTATTATATTATGACAGACCAGCTAGATCTACTGTCTCTATTATATTATGACAGACCAGCTAGATCTACTGTCTCTATTATATTATGACAGACCAGCTAGATCTACTGACTCTATTGTACTATGACAGACCAGCTAGATCTACTGTCTCTATTATATTTTGACAGACCAGGTAGATATACTGTCTCTATTATATTATGACAGACCAGCTAGATCTACTGTCTCTATTATATTATGACAGACCAGCTAGATCTACTGTCTCTATTATATTATGACAGACCAGCTAGATCTACTGTCTCTATTATATTATGACAGACCAGCTAGATCTACTGTCTCTATTATATTATGACAGACCAGCTAGATCTACTGTCTCTATTATATTATGACAGACCAGCTAGATCTACTGTCTCTATTATATTATGACAGACCAGCTAGATCTACTGTCTCTATTATATTATGACAGACCAGCTAGATCTACTGTCTCTATTATATTATGACAGACCAGCTAGATCTACTGTCTCTATTATATTATGACAGACCAGCTAGATCTACTGTCTCTATTATATTATGACAGACCAGCTAGATCTACTGTCTCTATTATATTATGACAGACCAGCTAGATCTACTGTCTCTATTATATTATGACAGACCAGCTAGATCTACTGTCTCTATTATATTATGACAGACCAGCTAGATCTACTGTCTCTATTATATTATGACAGACCAGCTAGATCTACTGTCTCTATTATATTATGACAGACCAGCTAGATCTACTGTCTCTACTATATTATGACAGACCAGCTAGATCTACTGTTTCTAATACATTTTGACAGACCAGCTAAATCTACTGTCTCTTCTATATTATGACAGACCAGCTAGATCTACTGTCTCTACTATATTATGACAGACCAGCTAGATCTACTGTCTCTATTATATTATGACAGACCAGCTAGATCTACTGTCTCTACTATATTATGACAGACCAGCTAGATCTACTGTTTCTATTATATTATGACAGACCAGCTAAATCTACTGTCTCTTCTACATTATGACAGACCAGCTAGATCTACTGTCTCTATTATATTATCACAGACCAGCTAGATCTACTGTATCTATTATATTATGACAGACCAGCTAGATCTACTGTCTCTATTATATTATGACAGACCAGCTAGATATGACAGACCAGCTGATCTACTGTCTCTATTATATTATGACAGACCAGCTAGATCTACTGTCTCTATTATATTATGACAGACCAGCTAGATCTACTGTCTCTATTATATTATGACAGACCAGCTAGATCTACTGTCTCTATTATATTATGACAGACCAGCTAGATCTACTGTCCTCTATTATATTATGACAGACCAGCTAGATCTACTGTCCCTATTATATTATTATGACAGACCAGCTAGATCTACTGTCTCTATTATATTATGACAGACCAGCTAGATCTACTGTCTCTATTATATTATGACAGACCAGCTAGATCTAGATGACAGACCAGCTAGATCTACTGTCTCTATTATATTATGACAGAACAGCTAGATCTACTGTCTCTATTATATTATGACAGACCAGCGAGATCTACTGTCTCTTCTATATTATGACAGACCAGCTAAATCTACTGTTTCTATTAAATTATGACAGACCAGCTAGATCTACTGTCTCTATTATATTATGACAGACCAGCTAGATCTACTGCCTCTTGAATATTATGACAGACCAGCTAAATCTACTGGCTCAATTATATTATGGCAGACCTGCTAGATATACTGTCTCTTCTATATTAAGACAGACCAGCTAGATCTACTGTCTCTATTATATTATGACAGACCAGCTAGATCTACTGTCTCTATTATATTATGACAGACTATCTAGATCTACTGTGTCAATTATATTATGACAGACCAGCTAAAACTACTGTCTCTATTATATTATGGCAGAACAGCAAGATCTATTATGTCCCTAGATCTACTGTCTCTATTATATTATGACAGACCAGCTAGATCTACTGTCTCTATTATATTATGACAGACCAGCTAGATCTACTGTATCTATTTATTATGACAGACCAGCTAGATCTACTGTCTCTATTATATTATGACAGACCAGCTAGATCTACTGTCTCTATTATATTATGACAGACCAGCTAGATCTACTGTCTCTATTATATTATGACAGACCAGCTAGATCTACTGTCTCTATTATATTATGACAGACCAGCTAGATCTACTGTATCTATTATATTATGACAGACCAGCTAGATCTACTGTCTCTACTATATTATGACAGACCTAGCTAGATCTACTGATCTCTATTATATTATGACAGACCAGCTAGATCTACTGTCTCTATTATATTATGACAGACCAGCTAGATCTACTGTCTCTATTATATTATGACAGACCAGCTAGATCTACTGTCTCTATTATATTATGACAGACCAGCTAGATCTACTGTCTCTACTATATTATGACAGACCAGCTAGATCTACTGTCTCTATTATATTATGACAGACCCAGCTAGATCTACTGACCACTTACTATTATATTATGACAGACCAGCTAGATCTACTGTCTCTATTATATTATGACAGACCAGCTAGATCTACTGTCTCTATTATATTATGACAGACCAGCTAGATCTACTGTCTCTACTATAGATCTACTGTCTCTATTATATTATGACAGACCAGCTAGATCTACAGCTTCTTTTATATTATGACAGACCAGCTAGATCTACTGTCTCTTCTATATTATGACAGACCAGCTAGATCTACTGTCTCTATTATATTATGGCAGAACAGCTAGATCTACTGTCTCTATTATACTATGACAGACTATCTAGATCTACTGTCTCTATTATATTATGGCAGACCAGCTAGATCTACTGTCTCTTCTATATTAAGACAGACCAGCTAGATCTACTGTCTCTATTATATTATGGCAGAACAGCTAGATCTACTGTCTCTATTATACTATGACAGACTATCTAGATCTACTGTGTCAATTATATTATGACAGACCAGCTAGATCTACTGTCTCTATTATATTATGACAGACCAGCTAGATCTACTGTCTCTATTATATTATGACAGACCAGCTAGATCTACTGTATCTATTATATTATGACAGACCAGCTAGATCTACTGTCTCTATTATATTATGACAGACCAGCTAGATCTACTGTCTCTATTATATTATGACAGACCAGCTAGATCTACTGTCTCTATTATATTATTATGACAGACCAGCTAGATCTACTGATCTGACAGACCAGCTAGATCTACTGTCTCTATTATATTATGACAGACCAGCTAGATCTACTGTCTCTATTATATTATGACAGACCAGCTAGATCTACTGTCTCTATTATATTATGACAGACCAGCTAGATCTACTGTCTCTATTATATTATGACAGACCAGCTAGATCTACTGTCTCTATTATATTATGACAGACCAGCTAGATCTACTGTCTCTATTATATTATGACAGACCAGCTAGATCTACTGTCTCTATTATATTATGACAGACCAGCTAGATCTACTGTCTCTATTATATTATGACAGACCAGCTAGATCTACTGTCTCTATTATATTATGACACACCAGCTAGATCTACTGTATCTATTATATTATGACAAACCTGCTAGATCTACTGTTTCTATTATATTATGACAGACCAGCTAGATCTACTGTCTCTACTATATTATGACAGACCAGCAAGACCTAATGTCCCTATTATATTATGACAGACCAGCTAAGATCTACTGTCTCTACTATATTATGACAGACCAGCTAGATCTACTGTATCTATTATATTATGACAGACCAGCTAGATCTACTGTCCCTATTATATTATGACAGACCAGCTAGATCTACTGTCTCTATTATATTATGACAGACCAGCTAGATCTACTGTCTCTATTATATTATGACAGACCAGCTAGATCTACTGTCTCTATTATATTATGACAGACCAGCTAGATCTACTGTCTCTATTATATTATGACAGACCAGCTAGATCTACTGTCTCTATTATATTATGACAGACCAGCTAGATCTACTGTATCTACTATATTATGACAGACCAGCTAAATCTACTGTCTCTATTATATTATGACAGACCAGCTAGATCTACTGACTTTATTATATTATGACAGACCAGCAAGACCTAATGTCCCTATTATATTAAGACAGACCAGCTAGATTTACTGTCTCTATTATATTATGACAGACCAGCTAGATCTACTGTATCTATTATATTATGACAGACCAGCTAGATCTACTGTCTCTATTATATTTTGACAGACCAGCTAGATCTACTGTCTCTACTATATTATGACAGACCAGCTAGATTTACTGTATCTATTATATTATGACAGACCAGCTAGATCTACTGACTCCATTATATAATGACGGACCAGCTAGATCTACTGACTCTATTATATTATCACAGACCAGCTAGATCTACTGTATCTATTATATTATGACAGACCAGCTAGATCTACTGTCTCTTCTACATTATGACAGACCAGCTAGATCTACTGTCTCTATTATATTATGACAGACCAGCTAAATCTACTGTCTCTTTATATTATGACAGACCAGCTAGATCTACTGTCTCTATTATATTATAACAGACCAGCTAGATCTACTGTATCTATTATATTATGACAGACCAGCTAGATCTACTGTCTCTATTATATTATGACAGACCAGCAAGATCTACTGTCTCTACTATATTATGACAGACCAGCTAGATCTACTGTTTCTAATATATTATGACAGACCAGCTAGATCTACTGTCTCTACTATATTATGACAGACCAGCAAGATCTACTGTCTATTATATTATGACAGACCAGCTAGATCTACTGTCTCTATTATATTATGACAGACCAGCTAGATCTACTGTCTCTATTATATTATGACAGACCAGCTAGATCTACTGTATCTATTATATTATGACAGACCAGCTAGATCTACTGTCTCTATTATATTATGACAGACCAGCTAGATCTACTGTCTCTATTATATTATGACAGACCAGCTAGATCTACTGTCTCTATTATATTATGACAGACCAGCTAGATCTACTGTCTCTATTATATTATGACAGACCAGCTAGACCTATGATGTCCCTATTATATTATGACAGACCAGCTAGATCTACTGTCTCTATGTCTCTATTATATTATGACAGACCAGCTAGATCTACTGTCTCTACTATATTATGACAGACCAGCTAGATCTACTGTCTCTCTTATATTATGACAGACCAGCTAGATCTACTGTCTCTATTATATTATGACAGACCAGCTAGATCTACTGTCTCTATTATATTATCACAGACCAGCTAGATCTACTGTCTCTATTATATTATGACAGACCAGCTAGATCTACTGTCTCTATTATATTATGACAGACCAGCTAGATCTACTGTCTCTATTATATTATGACAGACCAGCTAGATCTACTGTAGCTATTATATTATGACAGACCAGCTAGATCTACTGTCTCTATTATATTATGCCAGACCAGCTAGATCTACTGTCTCTATTATATTATGACAGACCAGCTAGATCTACTGTCTCTATTATATTATGACAGACCAGCTAGATCTACTGTCTCTATTATATTATGACAGACCAGCTAGATCTACTGTCTCTATTATATTATGACAGACAGACCAGCTAGATCTACTGATCTATTATATTATGACAGACCTGCTAGATCTACTGTATCTTTTACATTATGACACACCAGCTAGATCTACAGTATCTATTATATTATGACAGACCAGATAGATCTACTGTATCTATTATATTATGACAGACCAGATAGATCTACTGTCCCTACTACATTATGACAGACCAGCTAGATCTACTGTCTCTATTATATTATGACAGACCAGCTAGATCTACTGTTTCTCATACATTATGACAGACCAGCTAGATCTAGTGTATCTATATTATGACAGACCAGCTAGATCTACTGTATCTATTATATTATGAGAGACCAGCTACATCTACTGTATCTATTATATTATGACACACCAGCTAGATCTACTGTATCTATTATATTATGACAGACCAGCTAGATCTACTGTCTCTACTATATTATGACAGACCAGCTAGATCTACTGTCTCTATTATATTATCACAGACCGGCTAGATCTACTGTATCTATTATATTATGACAGACCAGCTAGATCTACTGTCTCTATTATATTATGACAGACCAGCAAGATCGACTCTCTACTATATTATGACAGACCAGCTAGATCTATTATGACAGACCAGCCCTATTATATTATGACAGACCAGCTAGATCTACTGTCTCTATTATATTATGACAGACCAGCTAGATCTACTGTCTCTATTATATTATGACAGACCAGCTAGATCTACTGTCTCTATTATATTATGACAGACCAGCTAGATCTACTGTCTCTATTATATTATGACAGACCAGCTAGATCTACTGTCTCTATTATATTATGACAGACCAGCTAGATCTACTGTCTCTATTATATTATGACAGACCAGCTAGATCTACTGTCTCTATTATATTATGACAGACCAGCTAGATCTACTGTCTCTATTATATTATGACAGACCAGCTAGATCTACTGTCTCTATTATATTATGACAGACCAGCTAGATCTACTGACTCTATTATATTATGACAGACCAGCTAGATCTACTGACTCTATTATATTATCACAGACCAGCTAGATCTACTGTATCTATTATATTATGACAGACCAGCTAGATCTACTGTCTCTTCTACATTATGACAGACCAGCTAGATCTGCTGTTTCCATTATATTATGACAGACCAGCTAAATCTACTGTCTCTTCTACATTATGACAGACCAGCTAGATCTACTGTCTCTATTATATTATGACAGATCAGCAAGATCTACTGTATCTATTATATTATGACAGACCAGCTAGATCTACTGTCTCTATTATATTATGACAGACCAGCAAGATCTATTATATTATGACAAACCTGCTAGATCTACTGTTTCTATTATATTATGACAGACCAGCTAGATCTACTGTCTCTACTATATTATGACATACCAGCAAGACCTAATGTCCCTATTATATTATGACAGACCAGCTAAATCTACTGTCTCTTCTACATAATGACAGACCAACTAGATCTACTGTCTCTATTATATTATGACAGACCAGCTAGATCTACTATATTATGACAGACCAGCTAGATCTATTATATATGACAGACCAGCTAGATCTACTGTCTCTATTATATTATGACAGACCAGCTAGATCTACTGTCTCTACTATATTATGACAGACCAGCTAGATCTACTGCCTCTATTATATTATGACAGACCAGCTAGATCTACTGTCTCTATTATATTATGACAGACCAGCTAGATCTACTGTCTCTACTATATTATGACAGACAGACCAGCTATTATATTAGATCTACTGTCTCTATTATATTATGACAGACCAGCTAGATCTACTGTCTCTATCTATATTATGACAGACCAGCTAGATCTACTGTCTCTATTATATTATGACAGACCAGCTAGATCTACTGTCTCTATTATATTATGACAGACCAGCTAGATCTACTGTCTCTATTATATTATGACAGACCAGCTAGATCTACTGTCTCTATTATATATTATGACAGACCAGCTAGATCTACTGTCTCTATTATATTATGACAGACCAGCTAGATCTACTGTATCTATTATATTATGACAGACCAGCTAGATCTACTCTATTATATTATGACAGACCAGCTAGATCTACTGTCTCTATTATATTATGACAGACCAGCTAGATCTACTGTATCTATTATATTATGACAGACCAGCTAGATCTACTGTCTCTATTATATTATGACAGACCAGCTAGTCTCTATTATATTATGACAGACCAGCTAGATCTACTGTCTCTATTATATTATGACAGACCAGCTAGATCTACTGTCTCTATCTATATTATGACAGACCAGCTAGATCTACTGTGTCTACTATATTATGACAGACCAGCTAGATCTACTGTCTCTATTATATTAGAACAGACCAGCTAGATCTACTGTCGCTACTATATTATGACAGATCAGCTAGACCTACTGTCCCTATTAAATTATGACAGACCAGCTATGTCTACTGTCTCTATTATATCATGACAGACCAGCTAGATCTACTGTAGCTATTATATTATGACAGACCAGCTAGATCTACTGTCTCTATTATATTAGATCTACTGTATCTATTATATAATGACAGACCAGCTAGATCTACTGTCTCTATTATATTATGACAGACCAGCTAGATCTACTGTCTCTATTATATTATGACAGACCAGCTAGATCTACTGTATCTATTATATTATGACAGACCAGCTAGATCTACTGTCTCTATTATATTATGACAGACCAGCTAGATCTACTGTCTCTATTATATTATGACAGACCAGCTAGATCTACTGTCTCTATTATATTATGACAGACCAGCTAGATCTACTGTCTCTACTATATTATGACAGACCAGCTAGATCTACTGTCTCTATTATATTATGACAGACCAGCTAGATCTACTGTCTCTATTATATTATGACAGACCAGCTAGATCTACTGTCTCTATTATATTATGACAGACCAGCTAGATCTACTGTCTCTATTATATTATGACAGACCAGCTAGATCTACTGTCTCTACTATATTATGACAGACCAGCTAGATCTACTGTCTCTATTATATTATGACAGACCAGCTAGATCTACTGTCCTCTATTATATTATTTCAGACCAGCTTGATCTACTGTCTCTATTATATTATGATAGACCAGCTATATCTGCTTTCTATATTATATTATGACAGACGAGCTAGATCTACTGTCTCTATTATATTATGACAGACCAGCTAGATCTACTGTCTCTATTATATTATGACAGACCAGCTAGATCTACTGTATCTATTATATTATGAGAGACCAGCTAGATATACTGTCTCTATTATATTATGATAGACCAGCTATATCTGCTTTTTACATTATATTATGACAGACAAGCTAGATCTAATGTCTCTAATATATAATGACAGACCAGCTAGATCTACTGTCTCTGTTATATTATGACAAACCAGGTAGATCTACTGTATCTATTATATTATGACAGACCAGCTAGATCTACTGATCTATGTCTCTATTATATTATATATTATGACAGACCAGCAAGATCTACTGTCTCTACTATATTATGACAGACCAGCTAGATCTACTGTTTCTATTACATTATGACAGACCAGCTAGATCTACTGTCTCTACTATATTATGACAGACCAGCAAGATCTACTGACTCTATTATATTATGACAGACCAGCTAGATCTACTGTCTCTATTATATTATGACAGACCAGCTAGATCTACTGTCTCTATTATATTATGACAGACCAGCTAGATCTACTGTTTCTATTATATTATGACAGACCAGCTAGATCTACTGTCTCTATTATATTATGACAGACCAGCTAGATCTACTGTCTCTATTATATTATGACAGACCAGCTAGATCTACTGTCTCTATTATATTATGACAGACCAGCTAGATCTACTGTCTCTATTATATTATGACAGACCAGCTAGATCTACTGTCTCTATTATATTATGACAGACCAGCTAGATCTACTGTCTCTATTATATTATGACAGACCAGCTAGATCTACTGTCTCTATTATATTATGACAGACCAGCTAGATCTACTGTCTCTATTATATCTGACAGACCAGCTAGATCTACTGTCTCTTCTACATTATGACAGACCAGCTAGATCTACTGTCTCTATTATATTATAACAGACCAGCTAGATCTACTGTATCTATTATATTATGACAGACCAGCTAGATCTACTGTCTCTACTATATTATGACAAACCTGCTAGATCTACTGACTCTATTATATTATGACAGACCAGATAGATCTACTGTCCCTATTATATTATGACAGACCAGCTAGATCTACTGTCTCTATTATATTATGACAGACCAGCTAGATCTACTGTCTCTATTATATTATGACAGACCAGCTAGATCTACTGTCTCTATTATATTATGACAGACCAGCTAGATCTACTGTCTCTACTATATTATGACAGACCAGCTAGATCTACTGTTTCTATTATATTATGACAGACCAGCTAGATCTACTGTCTCTATTATATTATGACAGACCAGCTAGATCTACTGTATCTATTATATTATGACAGACCAGCTAGATCTACTGTCTCTATTATATTATGACAGACCAGCTAGATCCACTGCATCTATTATATTATGACAGACCAGCTAGATCTACAGCTTCTTTTATATTATGACAGACCAGCTAGATCTACTGTCTCTTCTATATTATGACAGACCAGCTAGATCTACTGTCTCTATTATATTATGGCAGAACAGCTAGATGGACTGCCTCTTTTATATTATGACAGGCCAGCTAGATCTACTGTCTCTATAAAATTATGACAGACCAGCTAGATCCACTGCATCTATTATATTATGACAGACCAGCTAGATCTACAGCTTCTTTTATATTATGACAGACCAGCTAGATCTACTGTCTCTATTATATTATGACAGACCAGCTAGATCTACTGTCTCTATTATATTATGACAGACCAGCTAGATCTACTGTCTCTTCTATATTATGACAGACCAGCTAGATCTACTGTCTCTATTATATTATGACAGACCAGCTAGATCTACTGTATCTATTATATTATGACAGACCAGCTAGATCTACTGTCTCTATTATATTATGACAGACCAGCTAGATCTACTGTCTCTATTATATTATGACAGACCAGCTAGACTGTCTACTATATTATGACAGACCAGCTGTCCCTATTATATTATGACAGACCAGCTAGATCTACTGTATCTATTATATTATGACAGACCAGCTAGATCTACTGTCTCTATTATATTATGACAGACCAGCTAGATCTACTGTCTCTATTATATTATGACAGACCAGCAAGATCTACTGTCTCTATTATATTATGACAGACCAGCTAGATCTACTGTCTCTATTATATTATGACAGACCAGCTAGATCTACTGTCTCTATTATATTATGACAGACCAGCTAGATCTACTGTCTCTATTATATTATGACAGACCAGCTAGATCTACTGTCTCTACTATATTATGACAGACCAGCTAGATCTACTGTATCTATTATATTATGACAGACCAGCTAGATCTACTGTCTCTATTATATTATGACAGACCAGCTAGATCTACTGTCTCTATTATATTATGACAGACCAGCTAGATCTACTGTATCTATTATATTATGACAGACCAGCTAGATCTACTGTCTCTTCTACATTATGACAGACCAGCTAGATCTGCTGTTTCCATTATATTATGACAGACCAGCTAAATCTACTGTCTCTTCTACATTATGACAGACCAGCTAGATCTACTGTCTCTATTATATTATAACAGACCAGCTAGATCTACTGTATCTATTATATTATGACAGACCAGCTAGATCTACTGTCTCTAATATATTATGACAGACCAGCAAGATCTACTGTCTCTACTATATTATGACAGACCAGCTAGATCTACTGTCTCTATTATATTATGACAGACCAGCTAGATCTACTGTCTCTATTATATTATGACAGACCAGCTAGATCTACTGTATCTATTATATTATGACAGACCAGCTAGATCTACTGTCTCTATTATATTATGACAGACCAGCTAGATCTACTGTCTCTATTATATTATGACAGACCAGCTAGATCTACTGTCTCTATTATATTATGACAGACCAGCTAGATCTACTGTTTCTAATATATTATGACAGACCAGCTAGATCTACTGTCTCTACTATATTATGACAAACCAGCTAGATCTACTGTCTCTATTATATTATGACAGACCAGCTAGATCTACTGTATCTATTATATTATGACAGACCAGCTAGATCTACTGTCTCTATTATATTATGACAGACCAGCTAGATCTACTGTCTCTATTATATTATGACAGACCAGCTAGATCTACTGTCTCTATCTATATTATGACAGACCAGCTAGATCTACTGTCTCTATTATATTATGACAGACCAGCTAGATCTACTGTCTCTATTATATTATGACAGACCAGCTAGATCTACTGTCTCTATTATATTATGACAGACCAGCTAGATCTACTGTCTCTATTATATTATGACAGACCAGCTAGATCTACTGTCTCTATTATATTATGACAGACCAGCTAGATCTACTGTCTCTATTATATTATGACAGACCAGCTAGATCTACTGTCTCTATTATATTATGACAGACCAGCTAGATCTACTGTCTCTATTATATTATGACAGACCAGCTAGATCTACTGTCTCTATTATATTATGACAGACCAGCTAGATCTACTGTCTCTATTATATTATGACAGACCAGCTAGATCTACTGTCTCTATTATATTATGACAGACCAGCTAGATCTACTGTCTCTATTATATTATGACAGACCAGCTAGATCTACTGTCTCTATTATATTATGACAGACCAGCTAGATCTACTGTCTCTATTATATTATGACAGACCAGCAAGATCTACTGTCTCTACTATATTATGACAGACCAGCTAGATCTACTGTTTCTAATACATTATGACAGACCAGCTAGATCTACTGTCTCTACTATATTATGACAGACCAGCTAGATCTACTGTCTCTATTATATTATGACAGACCAGCTAGATCTACTGTCTCTATTATATTATGACAGACCAGCTAGATCTACTGTATCTATTATATTATGACAGACCAGCTAGATCTACTGTCTCTATTATATTATGACAGACCAGCTAGATCTACTGTCTCTATTATATTATGACAGACCAGCTAGATCTACTGTATCTATTATATTATGACAGACCAGCTAGATCTACTGTCTCTACTATATTATGACAGACCAGCTAGATCTACTGTCTCTATTATATTATGACAGACCAGCTAGATCTACTGTATCTATTATATTATGACAGACCAGCTAGATCTACTGTCTCTACTATATTATGACAGACCAGCAAGACCTAATGTCCCTATTATATTATGACAGACCAGCTAAATCTACTGTCTCTTCTACATAATGACAGACCAGCTAGATCTACTGTCTCTATTATATTATCACAGACCAGCTAGATCTACTGTATCTATTATATTATGACAGACCAGCTAGATCTACTGTCTCTACTATATTATGACAAACCTGCTAGATAGATCTACTGTTTGTATTATATTATGACAGACCAGCTAGATCTACTGACTCTATTATATTATGAGAGACCGGATAGA
>NW_024608027.1:0-32500 GCF_018296145.1 Oncorhynchus tshawytscha
CATTGTGCTTCCCGTTCCGGTGCGTATTGCTCCCTGATAGAGAGACTGAAGCAGTGAGATATCAACACCCCTGCTAGAGAGACTGAGAAACATTGAAATTATCTTACCCTGATAGAGAGACTGACAGTGAATATCAACACCCTGCTAGAGAGACTGGAGAGCAGTGAGATATCAACACCCTGCTAGAGAGACTGAGAGCAGTGAGATATCAAACACCCTGATAGAGAGACTAGAGACTAGAGAGCAGTGAGATATCAACACCTACTAGAGAGACTAGAGAGCAGTGAGATATCAACACCCTGCTAGAGATACTAGAGAGCAGTGAGATATCAACACCCTACTAGAGACTGGAGAGCAGTGAGATATCAACACCCTACTAGAGAGACTAGAGAGCAGTGAGATATCAACACCCTGCTAGAGATACTAGAGAGCAGTGAGATATCAACACCCTACTAGAGAGACTGAGAGCAGTGAGATATCAACACCCTACTAGAGAGACTGGAGAGCAGTGAGATATCAACACCCTGCTAGAGAGCAGTGAGATATCAACACCCTGCTAGAGAGACTGGAGAGCAGTGAGACATCAACACCCTGCTAGAGAGACTAGAGAGACTAGAGAGCAGTGAGACATCAACACCCTACTAGAGAGACTAGAGAGACTAGAGAGACTAGAGAGCAGTGAGACATCAACACCCTGCTAGAGAGACTAGAGAGCAGTGAGATAAACACCCTGCTAGAGAGACTAGAGAGCAGTGAGACATCAACACCCTACTAGAGAGACTAGAGAGCAGTGAGACATCAACACCCTGCTAGAGAGACTAGAGAACAGTGAGATAAACACCCTGCTAGAGACTAGAGAGCTCTCTCTCTCTCTCTCTCATAAAATATTCTACTTGTGTATATATTTGTTCTATTTCTCAACTTTATTATTTCCTTCCGAGTCATCATCTCATCTCTATAGACCTGCTGCCTGTGCTGTCTGACAAAATCACTATTTTAGTCGTTTTTTGTAGATTTTTGTAACTGCTGAATACCAACAACTGTCAATCACTTGGATGATGTATTTTCAGGTAGAGACATCTCTCACAGCAACTGTTCTCTATCCTCGTCTTCTCTCTCTTCCTCTCTTCCACACAGACTGGGCAAGAGGGCTTATGGTCATTTTAGTTAATTACCACGTTTTCTGCGATAAACTATGTTGAATATTGGCCTGTAGGAAACGACAACATCACACAGTTCAGGATTCATCTGATTTCATCTCTAGAGAAACACATTGAACTCACAGAAGGAAAAAACATTTAGTCAATTAGATGTTTAAAACGGTTAATCACTCAGCATTTCTCCCAGCTGGTGTTCCAGTCTGACTCTGGTCCAGCTCACTAATCAACAACCTTCCCATTTCTCCCAGCTGGTGTTCCAGTCTGACTCTGGTCCAGCTCACTAATCAACAACCTTCCCATTTCTCCCAGCTGGTGTTCCAGTCTGACTCTGGTCCAGCTCACTAATCAACAACCTTCCCATTTCTCCCAGCTGGTGTTCCAGTCTGACTCTGGTCCAGCTCACTAATCAACAACCTTCCCATTTCTCCCAGCTGGTGTTCCAGTCTGACTCTGGTCCAGCTCACTAATCAACAACCTTCCCATTTCTCCCAGCTGGTGTTCCAGTCTGACTCTGGTCCAGCTCACTAATCAACAACACTCCCATTGCTTCCCCCACTACTGTTCTCTGGGATTATCCCACATCACTGATCTCCATTAGAGATGCAACTGGAGGAACACATCTGGACGGGCAGCTGAATACTATAGAATCTGAAGAGAGAGTGAGTGTGAGTGAGTGTGAGAGAGAGTGAGAGAGAGTGTGAGTGTGTGTGAGTGAGTGAGTGAGTGAGTGTGTGTGTGTGTGTGAGAGAGAGTGAGATTGTGTGTGAGTGTGTCCCACCTTATATCCACTCTCTCTAAACGTAAATTCCAACATTTGCATTTAGCAAATGTCAGCGGTTCAAGATGATATTTTTTTGTTGAGAAAGTTGTGACAGTCATACTGAGAGAGAGAGAACGAGGGGGGAGAGAGAGAGGAGAGGAGAGAGAGAACGAGGGAGTGACAGAGAGGAGAGGAGAGAGAGAACGAGGGAGTGACAGAGAGGAGAGAGAGAACGAGGGAGTGACAGAGAGGAGAGGAGAGGAGAGGAGAGAGAGAACGAGGGAGAGACAGAGAGGAGAGGAGAGGAGAGGAGAGAGAGAACGAGGGAGTGACAGAGAGGAGAAGAGAGAGAACGTTGAGAAAGTTGTGACAGTCATACTGAGAGAGAGAACGAGGGAGAGACAGAGAGGAGAGGAGAGGAGAGAGAGAACGAGGGAGAGACAGAGAGGAGAGGAGAGGAGAGAGAGAACGAGGGAGAGACAGAGAGGAGAGGAGAGAGAACATTGAGAAAGTTGTGACAGTCATACTGAGAGAGAGAACAAAGGAGAGACAGAGAGGAGAGGAGAGAACATTGAGAAAGTTGTGACAGTCATACTGAGAGAGAACGAGGGAGAGAAAGGAAAAGACAAAGGCTAGATAGACAGATAGCGATGTGGTGACGTGTTCACAGTGGGGAGTTGTAGTGTGTAGTTATGGAACAGCCATATCTAATGTCCTTCAGCTGAACACTGTGCTTCCAATCATATCTTCAACTCAGAAAGAACAGACTCCACAGGCTAGAGAACGCACGCACGCACGCACGCACGCACGCACGCACGCACGCACGCACACACACACACACGCACGCACGCACGCACGCACACACACGCACGCACACACGCACGCACACACACGCACGCACACACGCACACGCACACGCACGCACGCACACGCACGCACGCACGCACGCACACGCACGCACGCACGCACGCACGCACACACACACACACACACACACACGCACACACACACGAATTAAAACAAGCAGCACCTTAGATAAACCTAGGAGAGAGAGGGAGGAGAGGTAGAGAGGAAGAGAGGAGAGAGGTAGAGAGAGAGAGGAGGGGAGAGGAGAGAAGTAGAGAGAGAGAGGAGGGGAGAGGGGTAGAGAGGAAGAGAGGAGAGAGGTAGAGAGAGAGGAGGGGAGAGGAGGAGAGAAGTAGAGAGAGAGAGAGGAGGGGAGAGGGAGGAGAGAGGTAGAGAGGAGAGAGGTAGAGAGAGAGGAGGGGAGAGGAGGAGAGAGAGAAAGAGAAGGAAATGAGAGAGGGAAAGAAGGAGTAGAGGGTTACTGAGGCGTTAGATTACTACATACAACCGGAAGGAGAAATAGAACAAGTGTGAGAGAGAGAGACAGAGAGAGAGAGGGACAGAGAGAGAGAGAGAGAGAGAGAGAGAGAGAGAGAGAGAGAGAGAGAGAGGGACACAGAGAGAGAGAGAGGGACAGAGAGAGAGAGAGAGAGGGACAGAGAGAGAGAGAGGGACAGAGAGAGAGAGAGAGAGGGACAGAGAGAGAGAGGGATAGAGAGAGAGAGGGACAGAGAGAGAGAGGGACAGAGAGAGAGAGGGAGAGAGAGAGAGAGAGAGGGACAGAGAGAGAGAGGGACAGAGAGAGAGAGGGACAGAGAGAGAGAGAGAAAGACAGAAAGAGGGAGAGAAAGAGAGGGAGAGAAAGAGAGGGAGAGAAAGAGAGGGAGAGCGAGAAAGAAAGAAAGACAGAGAAACTCTGAGAGGGAGAAACTCATATGTAGATATAATCACCACACCAACAGAACCTATGGTCTCATTCTGGCCCATGAAATTCAATACCATAGAAATATATTTACTAGGAATGTCTGCAAAAGAATTCTCCAGGCCGTGTGTGTGTGTCTGTACAGTGTGTGTGTGTGTGTATGTGTGTGTACACAGTGTGTGTCTGTACAGTGTGTGTGTGTACATAGTGTGTGTGTGTATGTGTGTGTACACAGTGTGTGTGTATGTGTGTGTGTGTACACAGTGTGTGTGTGTGTGTGTGTCTACACATGGACCAGCCAGGCAAAATCCAGGGCAGTTGTATGCAGTCCTGTCTCCTAGACGACAGGACTGCACTGAATCACAGAGCTCTACGTTCCTCTCCCTGAGTTAGAGCTGAATCACAGAGCTTTACTTTCCTCTCCCTGAGTTAGAGCTGAATCACAGAGCTCTACTTTCCTCTCCCTGAGTCAGAGCTGAATCACAGAGCTTTACGTTCCCCTCACTGAGTTAGAGCTGAATCACAGAGCTTTACGTTCCCCTCACTGAGTTAGAGCTGAATCACAGAGCTTTACGTTCCCCTCACTGAGTCAGAGCTGAATCACAGAGCTTTACGTTCCCCTCACTGAGTCAGAGCTGAATCACAGAGCTTTACTTTCCTCTCCCTGAGTCAGAGCTGAATCACAGAGCTCTACTTTCCTCTCCCTGAGTCAGAGCTGAATCACAGAGCTCTACTTTCCTCTCACTGAGTCAGAGCTGAATCACAGAGCTCTACTTTCCTCTCCCTGAGTCAGAGCTGAATCACAGAGCTTTACTTTCCTCTCCCTGAGTCAGAGCTGAATCACAGAGCTTTACTTTCCTCTCCCTGAGTCAGAGCTGAATCACAGAGCTTTACTTTCCTCTCCCTGAGTTAGAGCTGAATCACAGAGCTCTACTTTCCTCTCCCTGAGTCAGAGCTGAATCACAGAGCTCTACTTTCCTCTCCCTGAGTCAGAGCTGAATCACAGAGCTCTACTTTCCTCTCCCTGAGTCAGAGCTGAATCACAGAGCTTTACTTTCCACTCAAGTATTTAGGCTTGCAAAATTCAGCAAACTTTCAGAAAATTCCCAGGTTTTACAGAAATCCTGGTTGGAAGATTAATATTCTCTCCTGATTCCGGGAATCTTCCAACCGGAATCTTTGCGCGATACCAGCTAGAGGTCAACCGATTAATCGGAATGGCTGATTAATTAGGGCCGATTTCAAATTTTCATAACAATAGGAAATTGGTATTTTGGGCGCCGATTTTTTTTATTTTTATACCTTTATTTAACTAGGCAGGTCAGTTAAGAACTAATTCTTATTTACAACGACGGCCTAGGAACGGTGGGTTAACTGCCTGTTCAGGGGCAGAACGACAGATTTTCACCTTGTCAGCTCGGGGGATCCAATCTTGCAACCTTACAGTTAACTAGTCCAACGCAATAAAGACCTGCCTCTCTCTCGTTGCACTCTACAAGGAGACTACCTGTTACGCGAATGCAGTAAGCCAAGGTAAGTTGCTAGCTAGCATTAAACTTATCTTATAAAAAACAATCAATCATAATCACTAGTTAACTACACATGGTTGACGATATTACTAGATATTATCTAGTGTGTCCTGCGTTGCATATAATCTGACTGAGCATACAAGTATCTAAGTACTGACTGAGCGGTGGTAGGCAGAAGCAGGCGCGTAAACATTCATTCAAAACAGCACTTTGTGCATCAAGCATTGCGCTGTTTATGACTTCAAGCCCATCAACTCCCGAGATGAGGCTGGTGTAACCGAAGTGAAATAGCTAGCTAGTTAGCGCGCGCTAATAGCGTTTCAAACGTCACTCACTCTGGGCCTGTGGTTGTTTCCCTTGCTCTGCATGGGCAATGCTGCTTCGAGGGTGGCTGTTGTTGTTGTGTTCCTGGTTCGAGCCCAGGTAGGAGCGAGGAGAGGACGGAAGCTTTACTGTTACATGGGCAATACTAAAGTGCCTATTAGAACATCCAATAGTCAAAGGTAAAGGAAATACAAATGGTATAGAGAGAAATAGTCCTATAATTCCTATAATAACTACAACCTAAAACTTCTTACCTGGGAATATTGAAGACTCATGCTAAAAGGAACAAACAGCTTTCATATGTTCTCATGTTATGAGCAAGGAACTGAAACTTTAGCTTTCTTACATAGCACATATTGCACTTTTACTTTCTTCTCCAACACTTTGTTTTTGCATTATTTAAACCAAATTGAACATGTTTCATTATTTATTTGAGGCTCAATGGATTTTATTGATGTATTATGTTAAGTTAAAATAAGTGTTCATTCAGTGTTGTTGTAATTGTCATTATTACAAATACAAATAAATAAATAAAAGCGGCCAATTAATCAGCTTTTGGTCCTCCAATAATCGGTATCGGCTTTTGGTCCTCCAATAATCGGTACCGGCTTTTTTGGTCCTCCAATAATCGGTATCGGCTTTTTGGTCCTCCAATAATCGGTATCGGCTTTTTTTGGCCCTCCAATAACCGGTATCGGCTTTTTGGTCCTCCAATAATCGGTATCGGCTTTTTTGGTCCTCCAATAATCGGTATCGGCTTTTTTGGTCCTCCAATAATCGGTATCGGCTTTTTGGTCCTCCAATAATCGGTACCGGCTTTTTGGTCCCCCAATAATCGGTATCGGCTTTTTGGTCCTCCAATAATCGGTATCGGCTTTTTTGGCCCTCCAATAACCGGTATCGTCTTTTTTGGTCCTCCAATAATCGGCATCGGCTTTTTTGGTCCTCCAATAATCGGTACCGGCTTTTTTGGTCCTCCAATAATCGGTTTTTTTTGGTCCTCCAATAATCGGTATCGGCTTTTTGGTCCTCCAATAATCGGTCTCGGCGTTGAAAAATCCTAATCGGTCGACCTCTACTACCAGCCCATCCTAAAGCCAGGAGTCATCTCTCTCTCTGTCACACACACAAATGTAGGTAAAATAATTCTGGAATTTTACACAAGTGGTCCTCCTGTTTCCTCTGGTGTGTGTGTGTGTGTGTGTGTGTGTGTGTGTGTGTGTGTGTGTGTGTGTGTGTGTGGAAACTGCAGGCTCCATCCTGTTTCCATCGGACATGGTCACTGCCTGGCACGCGACCCCCCCCACACACACACACACACACACTGAGTGTGTGTTACCTGGGTGCTGAGTTGATCCTGGCTGATGTTGTTGATCCAGCGTGTGTAGCGCTCAGTAGATCCCTCTGGATCCCTGCGGACCTGACAGCCAATCAACTGAGAGAAACACAGACATCTCTTAGTGATCTACTAGATACATGTGATCAACACAGACACTCACACACAAACAAACCACACATGATTTATGGAAGAGACAAAGAGGGAGGGCTAGAGAGGAACACACCAAGAGAGACATAGAGAGAGAGAGAGAGAGACAAAGAGAGACCGACAGAGCGAGACAGACAGAGCGAGAGAGACAGAGCGAGACAGGGGGGGTTAGAAAGGATAGGGAGAGAGAAAGAGAGGAACAGAGAGGAAAATGTAAGAGAAAAATACAAAGATGAATGCTTCTTCTGTTCTGCATCCTAATGATCCACCAGAGAGATGAAATTCGCAGACGAGTAGGTAAACCACCACTTCCCTCCGTATTACTGGCCAACGTGCAATCATTGGAAAACAAACTGGACAACCTACGATTAAGACTTTCCTACCAAAGGGACATTAAAAACTGTAATATCTTATGTTTCACCGAGACGTGGCTGAATGAGAAGGATAATAAAGAGATGGCTGGCTTCTCCTTCTTCTCCGTGCATCAGCAGGACAGAGAAACGCCGTCTGTTAAGACGAGCGGCGGGGGTGTGTGTCTATTTGTCAATAGCCTACTACACCGGCTCTGACGCTCGTCTGATGTGGCAGGGCTTGAAAAATATTACGAACTACAAAGGGAAACCCAGCCGCGAGCTGCCCAGTGAAGCGAGCCTCACCAGACGAGCTAAATGCCTTTTATGCTCGCTTTGAGGCAAGCAACACTTAAGCGTGCATGAGAGCACCAGCTGTTCCGGACGACTGTGTGATCAAGCTCTCCGTAGCCGATGTGAGCAAGACTTTTAAACAGGTCAACATTCACAAAGCCGCGTGGCCAGACGGATTACCAGGACGTGTACTCAAAGCATGCACGGATGAACTGGCAAGTGTCTTCACTGACATTTTCAACCTCTCCCTGTCTGAGTCTGTAATACCTACATGTTTCAAGCAGACCACCATAGTCCCTGTGCCCAAGGAAGCGAAGGTAACCTGCCTAAATGATTACCCGCCGTAGCGCTCACGTCTGTAGCCAGGAAGTGCTTTGAAAGGCTGTTCATGGCTCACAACAACACCATGCCGGAAACTCTAGACCCACTCCAAATCGCATACTACTCCAACAGATCCACAGATGACACAATCTCAATCACACTCCACACTGCCCTTTTCCACCTGGACAAAAGGAACACCTATGTGAGAATGCCCTCATAGTGCCCTCAAAGCTCATCACTAATATAAGGACCCTGGGACTAAACACCTCCCTCTGCAACTGGATCCTGGACTTCCGGATGGGCCGCCCCCAGATGGTAAGGGTAGGCAACAACACATGTGCCGCTCTGATCATCAACCCTGGGGAACCTCAGGGGTGTGTGCTCAGTCCCCTCCTGTACTCCCTGTTCACCCACTACTGCATGGCCAGGCACGACTCCAACACCATCATTAAGTTTGCTGACGACATAACAGTGGTAGGCCTGTTCACTGACAACGATGAGACAGCCAATAGGGAGGTGGTCAGAGACCTGGCAGTGTGGTACCAGGACAACAACCTCTCCCTCAATGTGAGCAAGAAGGAGGAGCTGATCTGAAATACAGGAAAAGGAGGGCAGGCCCCCATTAACATCAATGGGTCTGTAGTGGAGTGGGTCGTGAGATAACATCTCCAACTGCCATGGTCCAAACAGACCAAGACATTTGTGAAGAGGGGAAGACAACACCTTCCCCCTCCCCAGGAGACTTAAAGTCCCCAGATCCTCAAAAAGTCCTACAGCTGCACCATCGAGAGCATTCTGACCGGTTGGATCACCGGCCAGTATGGCAACTGCTCAGCATCTGACCGTAAGGCGCTACAGAGGTAGTGCGTACGGCCCAGTACATCACTGGGGCCAAGCTTACTTCAATCCAGGACCTTTATAATAGGCGGTGTCAGAGGAAGACTATGCATAGTCACTTTACAAATTACCTCAACTAACCTGCACCCCCGCACATTGACTCGTTACCGGTACCCCCTGTATACAGCCACATTGTTGTCATGTAATTGTATTGTGTTACTTAAAAAAAAAAAATCACTTTAGTTTATTTTTTCGTATTTTATCTACCAGACAGATGGAGAGGAATGATCTACCAGACAGAGAGGAATGATCTACCAGACAGATGGAGAGGAATGATCTACCAGACAGATGGAGAGGAATGATCTACCAGACAGACAGAGAGGAATGATCTACCAGACAGACAGAGAGGAATGATCTACCAGACAGATGGAGAGGAATGATCTACCAGACAGATGGAGAGGAATGATCTACCAGACAGATGGAGAGGAATGATCTACCAGACAGATGGAGAGGAATGATCTACCAGACAGATGGAGAGGAATGATCTACCAGACAGATGGAGAGGAATGATCTACCAGACAGATGGAGAGAATGATCTACCAGACAGACAGAGAGGAATGATCTACCAGACAGATGGAGAGGAATGATCTACCAGACAGATGGAGAGGAATGATCTACCAGACAGACAGAGAGGAATGATCTACCAGACAGATGGAGAGGAATGATCTACCAGACAGATGGAGAGGAATGATCTACCAGACAGATGGAGAGGAATGATCTACCAGACAGATGGAGAGGAATGATCTACCAGACAGATGGAGAGGAATGATCTACCAGACAGATGGAGAGGAATGATCTACCAGACAGATAGAGAGGAATGATCTACCAGACAGATGGAGAGGAATGATCTACCAGACAGACAGAGAGGAATGATCTACCAGACAGATGGAGAGGAATGATCTACCAGACAGATGGAGAGGAATGATCTACCAGACAGATGGAGAGGAATGATCTACCAGACAGATGGAGAGGAATGATCTACCAGACAGATAGAGAGGAATGATCTACCAGACAGATGGAGAGGAATGATCTACCAGACAGACAGAGAGGAATGATCTACCAGACAGATGGAGAGGAATGATCTACCAGACAGATGGAGAGGAATGATCTACCAGACAGATGGAGAGGAATGATCTACCAGACAGATGGAGAGGAATGATCTACCAGACAGATGGAGAGGAATGATCTACCAGACAGATGGAGAGGAATGATCTACCAGACAGATGGAGAGGAATGATCTACCAGACAGATGGAGAGGAATGATCTACCAGACAGATGGAGAGGAATGATCTACCAGACAGATGGAGAGGAATGATCTACCAGACAGATGGAGAGGAATGATCTACCAGACAGATGGAGAGGAATGATCTACCAGACAGATGGAGAGGAATGATCTACCAGACAGATGGAGAGGAATGATCTACCAGACAGATGGAGAGGAATGATCTACCAGACAGATGGAGAGGAATGATCTACCAGACAGATGGAGAGGAATGATCTACCAGACAGATGGAGAGGAATGATCTACCAGACAGATGGAGAGGAATGATCTACCAGACAGATGGAGAGGAATGATCTACCAGACAGATGGAGAAGAATGATCTACCAGACAGATGGAGAGGAATGATCTACCAGACAGATGGAGAGGAATGATCTACCAGACAGATGGAGAGGAATGATCTACCAGACAGATGGAGAAGAATGATCTACCAGACAGATGGAGAGGAATGATCTACCAGACAGATAGAGAGGAATGATCTACCAGACAGAGAGGAATGATCTACCAGACAGATGGAGAGGAATGATCTACCAGACAGATAGAGAGGAATGATCTACCAGACAGATGGAGAGGAATGATCTACCAGACAGAGGAATGATCTACCAGACAGATGGAGAGGAATGATCTACCAGACAGATAGAGAGGAATGATCTACCAGTAGGGATGTAAAACAACCCTAAAGTGAACCCATATTATTATTCCACATAGCTGAACCAATCCCTCTCATTTCCTCTCTACACCCTGTCTGCTGCACACCCACACAGTTCAAAGGGCAAATAAGCAGAGAAAACCACATGGCCTTACTTACCTTTTTTCCCCATTCACTCTCTCTGTCTCTCTATTATCTCTCTGTCTCTATTATCTCTCTGTCTCACTATTATCTCTCTGTCTCTCTCTCTCTTTTTATCTCTCTCTCTCTATTATCTCTCTGTCTCTATTATCTCTCTGTCTCTCTATTATCTCTCTGTCTCTCTGTTATCTCTCTGTCTCTCTCTCTCTCTATTATCTCTCGGTCCCCCCTCTCTCTATTATCTCTGTCTGTTATCTCTCAGTCCCTCTCTCTCTATTATCTCTCTGTCTCTCTCTCTCTCTCTCTCTATTATCTCTCTCGGTCCCTCTCTCTAGCCACCCCCACCATCTCCTGCAACTCTCCCTCACCTACTACACATCACTCCCTAACCTTTAACCTGTAATCCCACAGCTCACACTGAGACACACCTTAATATACACCCACCCACACCACTCTACCAGAAACACGACCCCAGTGCACAGGACAGAAGGAATGTGGGGAACTCCGGACATACAGAATGTTAAAGTTTTCCTGTCTGTTATGATCATTTAGAGGAGACAGGGAGAGCAGGAGGGAGAGAGGGAGGGAGGGGGAGATGGAGGGATGGAGAGAGAGAGAGGGACGAAGGGGGGAGATGGAGAGGGAGGGAGATGGAGAGAGAGAGGGAGGGAGATGGAGAGAGAGAGGGAGATGGAGAGAGAGAGGGAGGGAGATAGAGAGGGAGGGAGGGAGGGAGATAGAGAGGGAGGGAGATGGAGAGAGAGAGGGAGGGAGATGGAGAGAGAGGGAGGAGGAGATATAGAGAGGGAGGGAGGGAGGTGGAGAGAGAGGGAGGGAGATAGAGAGGGAGGGAGGGAGGTGGAGAGAGAGGGAGGGAGGTGGAGAGAGAGGGAGGGAGGTGGAGAGAGAGAGGGAGGTGGAGAGAGAGAGGGAGGGAGGGAGTGAGAGGGAGGGAGTGAGATGGAGAGAGGAGGGAAGAGATGGAGAGAGGGAGGAGAGAGGGAAGGAAGAGATGGAGAGAGGGAGGAGAGAGGGAGATAGAGAGGGAGGGAGATGGAGAGATGGAGAGAGAGAGGGAGGGAGATGGAGAGAGAGGGAGGGAGGGAGATATAGAGAGGAGGGAGGGAGGGAGGTGGAGAGAGAGGGAGGGAGGTGGAGAGAGAGAGGGAGGGAGGGAGGGAGTGAGAGGGAGGGAGTGAGATGGAGAGAGGGAGGGAAGAGATGGAGAGAGGGAGGAGAGAGGGAAGGAAGAGATGGAGAGAGGGAGGAGAGAGAGGGAAGGAAGAGAGGGAGATGGAGAGAGGGAAGGAGGACATGGAGAGAGGGAGATGGAGAGAGGGAGGAGATGATGAGATGGAGAGAGGAGAGTGGGAGGGAGGAGATGGAGAGAGGGAGGGAGGGAGATGGAGAGAGAGGGAGGGAGGTGGAGAGAGAGAGGGAGGGAGGTGGAGAGAGAGAGGGAGGGAGGGAGGTGGAGAGAGAGAGGGAGGGAGGTGGAGAGAGAGAGGGAGGGAGGGAGATCGAGAGAGAGAGAGAGGGAGATGGAGAGAGAGAGAGGGAGGGAGACGGAGAGAGAGGGAGGGAGACGGAGAGAGAGGGAGGGAGATGGAGAGAGAGGGAGGGAGATGGAGAGAGAGGGAGGGAGATGGAGAGAGAGGAGGGAGATGGAGAGAGAGAGGGAGGGAGATGGAGAGAGAGAGGGAGGGAGGTGGAGAGAGAGGGAGGGAGGTGGAGAGAGAGGGAGGGAGGTGGAGAGAGAGGGAGGGAGGTGGAGAGAGAGAGGGAGGGAGGGAGATGGAGAGAGAGGGGGAGGGAGATGGAGAGAGAGAGAGGAGGAGATGGAGAGAGAGAGAGGAGGGAGACGGAGGAGAGAGGGAGGGAGATGGAGAGAGAGGGAGGGAGATGGAGAGAGAGGGAGGGAGATGGAGAGAGAGAGGGAGGGAGATGGAGAGAGAGGGAGGGAGGTGGAGAGAGAGAGGGAGGAGGGAGATGGAGAGAGAGGGGAGGGAGATGGAGAGAGAGAGAGGGAGGGAGATGGAGAGAGAGAGAGGGAGGGAGACGGAGAGAGAGGGAGGGAGACGAGAGAGAGGGAGGGAGATGGAGAAAAGAGGGAGGGAGATGGAGAGAGAGAGGGAGGGAGATGGAGAGAGAGGGAGGGAGGTGGAGAGAGAGGGAGGGAGGTGGAGAGAGAGGGAGGGAGGTGGAGAGAGAGAGGGAGGAGGTGGAGAGAGAGAGGGAGGGAGGTGGAGAGAGAGAGGGAGGGAGGGAGATGGGAGAGAGAGGGAGGGAGGGAGATAGAGAGGGGGAGGGAGATGGAGAGAGAGGGAGGGAGATGGAGAGATGGAGAGAGAGAGGGAGGGAGATAGAGAGGGAGGGAGGGAGATAGAGAGGGAGGAGGGAGATAGAGAGGAGGGAGATGGAGAGATGGAGAGAGAGAGGGAGGGAGATGGAGAGAGAGGGAGGGAGGGAGGTGGAGAGAGAGGGAGGGAGGTGGAGAGAGAGGGAGGGAGGTGGAGAGAGAGAGGGAGGTGGAGAGAGAGAGGGAGGGAGGGAGTGAGAGGGAGGGAGTGAGATGGAGAGAGGGAGGGAAGAGCTGGAGAGAGGGAGGAGAGAGGGAAGGAAGAGATGGAGAGAGGGAGGAGAGAGGGAGATAGAGAGGGAGGGAGATGGAGAGATGGAGAGAGAGAGGGAGGGAGATGAGAGAGAGAGGGAGGGAGGGAGATATAGAGAGGGAGGGAGGGAGGGAGGTGGAGAGAGAGGGAGGGAGGTGGAGAGAGAGAGGGAGGGAGGGAGGGAGTGAGAGGGAGGGAGTGAGATGGAGAGAGGGAGGGAAGAGATGGAGAGAGGGAGGAGAGAGGGAAGGAAGAGATGGAGAGAGGGAGAGAGAGGGAAGGAGGAGATGGAGAGAGAGAGGGAGGGAGATAGAGAGGGAGGGAGGGAGATAGAGAGGAGGGAGGGAGATAGAGAGGGAGGGAGATGGAGAGATGGAGAGAGAGAGGGAGGGAGATGGAGAGAGAGGGAGGGAGGGAGGTGGAGAGAGAGGGAGGGAGGTGGAGAGAGAGGGAGGGAGGTGGAGAGAGAGGAGGGAGGTGGAGAGAGAGGGAGGGAGGTGGAGAGAGAGGGAGGGAGGTGGAGAGAGAGAGGGAGGGAGGTGGAGAGAGAGAGGGAGGGAGATGGAGAGAGAGGGAGGGAGGGAGATAGAGAGGGGGGAGGGAGATGGAGAGAGAGGAGGGAGATGGAGAGATGGAGAGAGAGAGGGAGGTGGAGAGAGAGGGAGGGAGGTGGAGAGAGAGAGGGAGGGAGGTGGAGAGAGAGAGGGAGGGAGGGAGATGGAGAGAGAGGGAGGGAGGGAGATAGAGAGGGGGAGGGAGATGGAGAGAGAGGGAGGGAGATGGAGAGATGGAGAGAGAGAGGGAGGGAGATAGAGAGGGAGGGAGGGAGATAGAGAGGGAGGGAGGGAGATAGAGAGGAGGGAGATGGAGAGATGGAGAGAGAGAGGGAGGGGAGATGGAGAGAGAGGGAGGGAGGGAGGTGGAGAGAGAGGGAGGGAGGTGGAGAGAGAGGGAGGGAGGTGGAGAGAGAGAGGGAGGTGGAGAGAGAGAGGGAGGGAGGGAGTGAGAGGGAGGGAGTGAGATGGAGAGAGGGAGGGAAGAGCTGGAGAGAGGGAGGAGAGAGGGAAGGAAGAGATGGAGAGAGGGAGGAGAGAGGGAGATAGAGAGGGAGGGAGATGGAGAGATGGAGAGAGAGAGGGAGGGAGATGGAGAGAGAGGGAGGGAGGGAGATATAGAGAGGGAGGGAGGGAGGGAGGTGGAGAGAGAGGGAGGGAGGTGGAGAGAGAGAGGGAGGGAGGGAGGGAGTGAGAGGGAGGGAGTGAGATGGAGAGAGGGAGGGAAGAGATGGAGAGAGGGAGGAGAGAGGGAAGGAAGAGATGGAGAGAGGGAGGAGAGAGGGAAGGAGGAGATGGAGAGAGAGAGGGAGGGAGATAGAGAGGGAGGGAGGGAGATAGAGAGGAGGGAGGGAGATAGAGAGGGAGGGAGATGGAGAGATGGAGAGAGAGAGGGAGGAGATGGAGAGAGAGGGAGGGAGGGAGGTGGAGAGAGAGGGAGGGAGGTGGAGAGAGAGGGAGGGAGGTGGAGAGAGAGGGAGGGAGGTGGAGAGAGAGGGAGGGAGGTGGAGAGAGAGAGGGAGGGAGGTGGAGAGAGAGAGGGAGGGAGATGGAGAGAGAGGGAGGGAGGGAGATAGAGAGGGGGAGGGAGATGGAGAGAGAGGGAGGGAGATGGAGAGATGGAGAGAGAGAGGGAGGGAGATAGAGAGGGAGGGAGGGAGATAGAGAGGGAGGGAGATAGAGAGGGAGGGAGGGAGATAGAGAGGGAGGGAGGGAGATAGAGAGGGAGGGAGGGAGATAGAGAGGAGGGAGATGGAGAGATGGAGAGAGAGAGGGAGGGAGATGGAGAGAGAGGGAGGGAGGGAGATATAGAGAGGGAGGGAGGGAGGTGGGAGAGAGAGGGGGAGGTGGAGAGAGAGGGAGGGAGGTGGAGAGAGAGGGAGGTGAGAGAGAGAGGGAGGGAGGTGAAGAGAGAGAGGGAGGGAGGTGGAGAGAGAGAGGGAGGGAGGTGGAGAGAGAGAGGGAGGGAGGTGGAGAGAGAGAGGGAGCGAGGTGGAGAGAGAGAGGAGGGAGGGAGTGAGAGGGAGGGAGTGAGATGGAGAGAGGGAGGGAAGAGATGGAGAGAGGGAGGAGAGAGGGAAGGAAGAGATGGAGAGAGGGAGGAGAGAGGGAAGGAGGAGATGGAGAGGGAGATGGAGAGAGGGAGGAGATGATGAGATGGAGAGAGGAGAGTGGGAGGGAGGAGATGATGAGATGGAGAGAGGAGAGTGGGAGGGAGGAGAGGAAGAGAGGAGATGGAGAGAGGCAGGGAGGATAAGGAGAAAGAGCGAGAGGAGATAGATGGAGATATGGAGGGAAGAGATGGATGGAGATATGGAGGGAGGAAATGGAGAGGAGGGAGGAGATGGACAGAGGGAGGGATAACTCATCAGACTAGAGCTGTACTCCCTGGGCTCTAGAGGGAGGGATAACTCATCAGACTAGAGCTGTACTCCCTGGGCTCTAGAGGGAGGGATAACTCATCAGACTAGAGCTGTACTCCCTGGGCTCTAGAGGGAGGGATAACTCATCAGACTAGAGCTGTACTCCCTGGGCTCTAGACAGACAGTAGTACTTACAGAGGTAGAGTTGAAGAGGCAGGCCTCGTATTGGAGATGTATTCGCTGAGGCATCATCACATCATCCTGGAACACATAGTTACAGTTAGCATGCTCTCTCTCTCACACACACACAGTTACAGTTAGCATGCTCTCTCTCGCACACAGTTACAGTTAGCATGCTCTCTCTCACACAGTTACAGTTAGCATGCTCTCTCTCACACAGTTACAGTTAGCATGCTCTCTCTCACACAGTTACAGTTAGCATGCTCTCTCTCACACAGTTACAGTTAGCATGCTCTCTCTCACACAGTTACAGTTAGCATGCTCTCTCTCACACAGTTACAGTTTGCATGCTCTCTCTCACACACATAGTTACAGTTACCATGCTCTCTCTCTCACACACAGTTACAGTTAGCATGCTCTCTCTCTCTCACACACAGTTACAGTTAGCATGCTCTCTCTCACACAGTTACAGTTAGCATGCTCTCTCTCACACAGTTACAGTTAGCATGCTCTCTCTCACACAGTTACAGTTAGCATGCTCTCTCTCACACAGTTACAGTTTGCATGCTCTCTCTCACACACATAGTTACAGTTAGCATGCTCTCTCTCACACACACAGTTACAGTTAGCATGCTCGCTCTCTCACACACAGTTACAGTTAGCATGCTCTCTCTCACACACACAGTTACAGTTAGCATGCTCTCTCTCTCACACAGTTACAGTTAGCATGCTCTCTCTCTCACACAGTTACAGTTAGCATGCTCTCTCTCTCACTCTCACACACAGTTACAGTTAGCATGCTCTCTCTCACACACAGTTACAGTTAGCATGCTCTCTCTCACAGTTACAGTTAGCATGCTCACTCTCACACACAGTTACAGTTAGCATGCTCTCTCTCACACACACAGTTACAGTTAGCATGCTCTCTCTCAAACACAGTTACAGTTAGCATGCTCTCTCTCACACACAGTTACAGTTAGCATGCTCTCTCACACACAGTTACAGTTAGCATGCTCTCTCACACACAGTTACAGTTAGCATGCTCTCTCTCACACACAGTTACAGTTAGCATGCTCTCTCTCACACACACAGTTACAGTTAGCATGCTATCTCTCTCACAGTTACAGTTAGCATGCTCTCTCTCACACACAGTTACAGTTAGCATGCTCTCTCTCTCACAGTTACAGTTAGCATGCTCTCTCACACACAGTTACAGTTAGCATGCTCTCTCGCACACACAGTTACAGTTAGCATGCTCTCTCTCACACAAACACAGTTACAGTTAGCATGCTCTCTCTCACACACACAGTTACAGTTAGCATGCTCTCTCACACACAGTTACAGTTAGCATGCTCTCTCTCACACACAGTTACAGTTAGCATGCTCTCTCTCTCACACACAGTTACAGTTAGCATGCTCTCTCTCACACACAGTTACAGTTAGCATGCTCTCTCTCACACACAGTTACAGTTAGCATGCTCTCTCTCACACACACAGTTACAGTTAGCATGCTCTCTCTCTCACACACAGTTACAGTTAGCATGCTCTCTCTCTCACACACACAGTTACAGTTAGCATGCTCTCTCTCACACACACATAGTTACAGTTAGCATGCTCTCTCTCACACACATAGTTACAGTTAGCATGCTCTCTCTCACACACACAGTTACAGTTAGCATGCTCTCTCTCTCACACACAGTTACAGTTAGCATGCTCTCTCTCACACACACAGTTACAGTTAGCATGCTCTCTCTCACACACACACAGTTAGCATGCGCTCTCTCACACACAGTTACAGTTAGCATGCTCTCTCACACACACACGCACACACAGTTAAGGTTAGCATTCTCTCTCACACACACACTCTCTCTCACATACACACACAGTTAAGGTTAGCATTCTCTCTCACACATACACTCTCTCTCACATACACACACAGTTAAGGTTAGCATTCTCTCTCATACACACACCACGCGTGTTCTCTCTCTCACACACACAGTTAAGGTTAGCATTCTCTCTCATACACACACACCACGCGTGTTCTCTCTCTCACACACACACACACACACACACACACACACACACACACACACACACACACACACACACACACACACACACACACAAACTTACAGTTAGCATGCTCTCTCTCTCACACACAAGGTTAGCTAGCTCTCTCACAAACATTTCAAGGTGTGTTGATGGGTTTAACAGTGTGTTTGTTATGACTAGAGCACTCCGGGAGGTCGCGATCTTCAGAGAGGATCTAAACAGACATGTTCAGAATCAACACTTACACACACATCAGACATAACACACCAGAGGTTGACAGAGAGAGAGAGAGAGACAGCGAGAGAGAGAGAGAGAGAGAGAGAGAGAGAGACAGAGAGGTGGAAAGAGAGAGAGACAGAGAGAGAGACAGAGATAGAGAGAGAGACAGAGACAGACAATTAGACCCAACCAAATCATGAGAAAACAAAAAGATAACTACTTAACACATTGGAAAGAATTAACAAAAAAACAGAGCAAACTAGAATGCTATTTGGCCCTACACAGAGAGTACACAGCGGCAGAATACCTGACCACTGTGACTGACCCAAAATTAAGGAAAGCCTTGACTATGTACAGACTCAGTGAGCATAGCCTTGCTATTGAGAAAGGCTGCCGTAGGCAGACATGGCTCTCAAGAGAAGACAGGCTATGTGCTCACTGCCCACAAAATGAGGTGGAAACTGAACCGCACTTCCTAACCTCCTGCCCAATGTATGACCATATTAGAGAGACATATTTCCCTCAGATTACACAGATCCACAAAGAATTCGAAAACAAATCCAATTTTGAAAAACTCCCATATCTACTGGGTGAAATTCCACAGTGTGCCATCACAGCAGCAAGATTTGTGACCTGTTGCCACGAGAAAAGGGCAACCAGTGAAGAACAAACACCATTGTAAATACACCCATATTTATGCTTATTTATTTGATCTTGTGTCCTTTACCATTTGTACATTGTTAAAACACTGTATATATATATAATATGACATTTGTAATGTCTTTACTGTTTTGAAACTTCTGTATGTGTAATGTTTACTGTTAATTTTTGTTGTTTTTCACTTTATATATTCACTTTGTATGTTGTCTACCTCACTTGCTTTGGCAATGTTAACACATGTTTCCCATGCCAATAAAGCCCTTGAATTGAATTGAATTGACAGAGAAAGAGAGACAGAGAGACAGAGAGAACCAGAAATGAGGGTCTACTATACAAATTGATGGAAAGAGGTGTTGGGGGAAAAACATGACATTATGAAACCCATGTACACAAACAACAAATGTGAGGTTTTTCTTCCCACAGGGCCGTGGGGTGACACAGGGATGCAGCTTAAGCCCCGCCCTCTTCAACATATACATCAACGAATTGGAGAGGGCACTAGAACAGTCTGCAGCTTAAGCCCCGCCCTCTTCAACATATACATCAACGAATTGGAGAGGGCACTAGAACAGTCTGCAGCTTAAGCCCCGCCCTCTTCAACATATACATCAACGAATTGTAGAGGGCACTAGAACAGTCTGCAGCTTAAGCCCCGCCCTCTTCAACATATACATCAACGAATTGGAGAGGGCACTAGAACAGTCTGCAGCACCCGGCCCCACCCTACTAGAATCTGAAGTCAAATGTCTACTGATGATCTGGTGTTTCTGTCCCCAACCAAGAAGGGTCGTCAGCAGCACCTAGATCTTCTGCACAGATTCTGTCAGACCTGGGCCCTGACAGTAAATCTCAGTAAGACATAATGCTGTTTTAAAAAAGGTCCAATCACCAGGACCACAAATACAAATTCCATCTAGACACCGTTGCCCTAGAGCACACAAAAAACCATACATACCTCAGCCTAAACATCAGCGCCACAGGTAACTACCACAAAGCTGTGAACGATCTGAGAGACAAGGCAAGATGGGCCTCCTATGCCATCAAAAGGAAAATAAAATTCAACATACCAATTAGGATCTGGCTAAAAATACTTGAATCCGTAATAGAACCCATTGTCCTTTATGGTTGTGAGGTCTGGGGTCCGCTCACCAACCAAGACTTCACAAAATGGGACAAACACCAAATGTAGTTCTAATTCCACAACAACTGTTGAACCACATCAGGAGGCCAAGAGTAGCTGCCCTTTCATTGAACTGTGACCCTGAGAGACTGTGGTGTTTCTATAGCAGTGTACATGTGATGGGAGAGTCTGTAAATCAAACGCCCACCATGATAGACATCATCATGATATCATTCTGTTTCTATAGCAGTGTACATGTGATGGGAGAGTCTGTAAATCAAACACCCACCATGATAGACATCATCATGATGTCATTCTGCCAGGTGGACGACTTTACAGTCAACATTTAACTGGGAAGGTTTTTGGAGGAAGCCTTTAGGAATGACTGTTTCTGCACGCTGACTGTTTCTGCACGCTGACTGTTTCTGCACGCTGACTGTTTCTACACGCTGACTGTTTCTGCACGCTGACTGTTTCTGCACGCTGACTGTTTCTGCACGCTGACTGTTTCTGCACGCTGACTGTTTCTGCACGCTGACTGTTTCTGCACGCTGACTGTTTCTACACGCTGACTGTTTCTGCACGCTGACTGTTTCTGCACGCTGACTGTTTCTGCACGCTGACTGTTTCTGCACGCTGACTGTTTCTGCACGCTGACTGTTTCTACACGCTGACTGTTTCTGCACGCTGACTGTTTCTGCACGCTGACTGTTTCTGCACGCTGACTGTTTCTACACGCTGACTGTTTCTACACGCTGACTGTTTCTACACGCTGTTTCTGCACGCTGACTGTTTCTACACGCTGACTGTTTCTACACGCTGACTGTTTCTACACGCTGTTTCTGCACGCTGACTGTTTCACACGCTGACTGTTTCTACACGCTGACTGTTTCTACACGCTGTTTCTGCACGCTGACTGTTTCTACACGCGCTGACTGTTTCTACACGCTGACTGTTTCTACACGCTGTTTCTGCACGCTGACTGTTTCTGCACGCTGACTGTTTCTACACGCTGACTGTTTCTACACGCTGACTGTTTCTACACGCTGACTGTTTCTGCACGCTGACTGTTTCTACACGCTGACTGTTTCTACACGCTGACTGTTTCTACACGCTGACTGTTTCTGCACGCTGACTGTTTCTGCACACTGACTGATTCTACACGCTGACTGTTTCTGCACGCTGACTGTTTCTGCACGCCGACTGTTTCTGCACGCCGACTGTTTCTGCACGCCGACTGTTTCTACACGCTGACTGTTTCTACACGCTGACTGTTTCTACACGCTGACTGTTTCTGCACGCTGACTGTTTCTACGCGCCGACTGTTTCTGCACGCCGACTGTTTCTACACGCTGACTGTTTCTGCGCACTGACCGTTTCTGCGCGCTGACTGTTTCTGCACGCTGACTGTTTCTACACGCTGACTGTTTCTGCACACTGACTGTTTCTTCACAGTGACTGCCTCTTTCTGCACGCTGACTGGCTACACAGAAACAGGCAGAAACAGGCACACAGAAACAGGCACACAGAAACAGGCACACAGAAACAGGCACACAGAAACAGTCAAACAGAAACAGGCACACAGAAACAGGCACACAGAAACAGTCAAACAGAAACAGGCACACAGAAACAGGCACACAGAAACAGGCACACAGAAACAGGCACACAGAAACAGGCAAACAGAAACAGTCAAACAGAAACAGGCACACAGAAACAGGCAAACAGAAACAGGCACACAGAAACAGGCAAACAGAAACAGGCACACAAAAACAGGCACACAGAAACAGGCACACAGAAACAGGCACACAGAAACAGGCAAACAGAAACAGGCACACAGAAACAGGCACACAGAAACAGGCACACAGAAACAGGCACACAGAAACAGTCACACAGAAACAGGCAAACAGAAACAGGCACACAGAAACAGGCAAACAGAAACAGTCACACAGAAACAGGCACACAGAAACAGGCAAACAGAAACAGGCACACAGAAACAGGCAAACAGAAACAGGCAAACAGAAACAGGCACACAGAAACAGGCACACAGAAACAGGCACACAGAAACAGGCACACAGAAACAGGCACACAGAAACAGGCACACAGAAACAGGCACACAGAAACAGGCAAACAGAAACAGGGACACAGAAACAGGCACACAGAAACAGGCACACAGAAACAGGCACACAGAAACAGGCACACAGAAACAGGCAAACAGAAACAGGCACACAGAAACAGGCACACAGAAACAGGCACACAGAAACAGGCAAACAGAAACAGGCACACAGAAACAGGCACACAGAAACAGGCAAACAGAAACAGGCAAACAGAAACAGGCACACAGAAACAGGCACACAGAAACAGGCACACAGAAACAGGCACACAGAAACAGGCACACAGAAACAGGCACACAGAAACAGGCACACAGAAACAGGCAAACAGAAACAGGCAAACAGAAACAGGCAAACAGAAACAGGCACACAGAAACAGGCACACAGAAACAGGCACACAGAAACAGGCAAACAGAAACAGGCACACAGAAACAGGCACACAGAAACAGGCACACAGAAACAGGCACACAGAAACAGGCACACAGAAACAGGCCCTGCTGCATTCTCTTCATGCATTATGAGAAACTAATTCCACTTAACTACTATTCTAATGAGCTCAATACATTTAACTTCCTGTTCTCAGTCCAGAGGCTCAGCCAATCATTTCGATGTGAGACACCCCACCCCCCAAAAAATGTTTTCACTCCGGATCTGCCCGACTCATTCTATTAAACTCTGAGAGGGCGGAGAGGATAATATTTAGAAAGATACTGAACTCTATTTGACCATTTAATTATATTTCTAGAGGAACGGTCTGATTTTATCACCGTTCTCTTTCAACTCTGTTTCAGCCCAGTCGGGATAAGAAAGAGTCTCATTTCAGGAAATATGCTTTTTTTGGGGCACAGAACAGCCCCAGGCATCTTAGACACACACACACACACACATGGCGGGGGCCAGAACTCGTGACTATAATTCAGTTCCATATTTTGTATTTTTGTGCGTCACAAGACAGAGCATATCCGAGTGTGTGAGTGTGTGTGTGTGCGATGTCCCTGGCTGCGATGTCTCTGGTTAGTGCTTTGGTTCTCTTGCTCTCAGATGTGCACCAATGGAATGGCCTGAAATGTAAAAACTCCGCCCACCTCTGGCACCGGGCCATGAAAAACAAACTCGCTCATTGACACCGGTAACATGCAGTGGAGCTTAGGCTCATTTAGCAATTACTAAGTGTAACACACACACACAAACACACACTCTAACACAAACACACACACACTCTAACACAAACACTCACACAGACTGGAGTCTCAGTCCTCATGTTATACTGACAGCTCTGTCAAACATTTACTCTGATACAGTACCCACCTGTTATATAGCCTGTGTGTGTGTGTGTGAGTGTGTGTGTGTGTGAGTGAGTGAGTGTGTGTGTGGTACTAAACGTGGCCCAGATGTGTCAGACAGCAGCAGCTAGAGCATGACGATGACTCCTCCAGACCTCTAAACACACACACACACACACACACACACACACACACACACACACACACACACACACACACACACACACACACACACATATACTTTCTCACTCTACCTCTCTCTCCCACATACTGACACACACATTATCTCACAGACAAACACACAGGAGACAGGTTAACATAAACACGTTGTGTTGTGACTCACAGCGTCCTGAAAGCAGAGGTACTTTCCTGAGCTCTGAGACACAGCCTGGTTCTTGGCATGACCCACTGGAGGAGAGGAGATCAACATGGGGTCTGTTACAATACACACACACCTAGACACAGCCTGGTTCTTGGCATGACCCACTGGAGGAGAGGAGATCAACATGGGGCCTGTTACAATACACACACACACCTAGACACAGCCTGGTTCTTGGCATGACCCACTGGAGGAGAGGAGATCAACATGGGGCCTGTTACAATACACACACACCTAGCATGCATACACACACCTCACACACACACACACACCTCACACACACACACACACCTCACACACACACACACACCTCACACACACACACCTAGCATACACACACCTCACACACACACACCTCATACACACACACCTAGCATACACACACCTAGCATACACACACCTCACACACACACACCTCACACACACACACCTCATACACACACACCTCATACACACACCTCATACACACACCTCATACACACACACACACCTAGCATACACACACACACACCTCGCTTACACACACACACACCTTGCGTTCGTACACTTACCTCCCCTGGGTTGGGCGGAGTCATGGCCAGAGATCACCATGGAAACACCTCTCCTTTCCAGCCTCTCCCTCCATCCCTCCACTATCGCTCTGGAACCATCCTGACACACACACAACACATACACGCACGTATGTAACTCACAGTGCTGTAGCATTAGTAGTACTGTAGTAGTACTATAGTAGTATTCAATAACTCACAGTGCTGTAGTATTGGTACTATTGTAGTAGTACTGTAGTAGTATTCAATAACTCACAGTGCTGTAGTATTATTAGTACTGTAGTAGTATTCTAGTAACTCACAGTGCGGTAGTATTAGTAGTACTGTAGTAGTACTATTGTAGTATTCTAGTAACTCACAGTGAAGTAGTATGAGTAGTACTGCAGTAGTAGTATAGTAGTACTATAGTAACTCACAGTGCGGTAGTATTAGTAGTACTGCAGTAGTACTATAGTAGTATTCTAGTAACTCACAGTGCTGGCGTCATCATAGACAGACAGTTCCATAGAGCCAGTGTAGTCCTGGTCCACAATCCCCTGCAGACACTCATCCAGCCAGCAGGAGGCGTTATGCACTGGTATGACTATAGACTAGAGACAGGAGGAGGGGTTATACACTGGTATGACTATAGACTAGAGACAGGAGGAGGGTTATACACTGGTATGACTATAGACTAGAGACAGGAGGAGGGGTTATACACTGGTATGACTATAGACTAGAGACAGGAGGAGGGGTTATACACTGGTATGACTATAGACTAGAGACAGGAGGGGTTATACACTGGTATGACTATAGACTAGAGACAGGAGGGGTTATACACTGGTATGACTATAGACTAGAGACAGCAGGAGGGGTTATACACTGGTATGACTATAGACTAGAGACAGGAGGAGGGGTTATACACTGGTATGACTATAGACTACAGACAGGAGGGGTTATACACTGGTATGACTATAGAGGAAGAGATTGTGTCAGGCTAGATAATTAATATTAGCCAACGTGCAAACAGGCACCAACCAGATGTGCTGCCACAAAGTAAACAAAAACGCCAATCTGCAATTGCAACATCATTATACATTCTTCATATGAGCTTGTTTTACTCCAATGTTTGTCAGCATTGTAAATGTAAACAAACACTGTATAGCGTTAAAACATGCTTCAAGCTATAATGTGTATATATTGGATGGTCAGTCCTTACATCCAAAGCTCTGTCCGTGAATTTGAGTGGTTACATTTTTCCAGGCCCGGCCCTCAGAATTTTTACAATAACAGAGGCTTTGTTATTGTTTCTACTCCGGATTGACAGACTGGTACATTTTCCATCCGGTCTGGTTATCTAGGCCAGTGAAATGTTCTCTCGTGGACAAACAATGTTGGTTCTGGGTTGTTGCCGAGATTAGTGATATGTCACCTACCACCTCCACGGCCCTGCTTGCCTTCCCCCCTCCACCTCCGACCGACCCATCCTGCGCGCACTCCCCCTTGCAGAGCCTCTTGGCTGGGAGAGATTCGGCCTTCTGCCCGTTGGGATGCTCCAGTGAACAGGTACTCATCTGAACAAACAAGGAAGACACGATAAAAACATGCTTTTTTGCCGAAAACTGGCTAGCGGATTTGAAAGAGTGAACGTCGACGGAGAAAGCACACGTGGGATATTTACAGTGATATCTGCTCTTATAGAATGTATGACTTTGCATTACGATGTTACACTCGTTCTCGAGTGAGCTGCTTTTCATTTGAGCTGTAAACAAACACCAAAATACATTCAAATTTGCTCTCGAAACTTGCCTGGAGGGTAGCAGCTCCACTTCCGCAAACAAAGATGATAAATCGCTCATTGGTCGGTTTAAAACGCGGACAAGCTTCTGATTCGCTGTTTCCAATGTTAGTCACACATGACGCAGATTATTGACGTTCGCTTGGTCTCGCCCACTGCCCCAGTACAAACAGCAGATAAGAATAATTTACAGTCGCCTAGCAACGCAACTATATTACGTTTTAACAGTAAAACAATATCTTATTTTCTTAGGTATTTTTCTTAAAACTGCATTGGAGGTAAGCATTTCACTGTAAGGTCTAAACCTTTTTTATTCAGCGCATGAAATGCTCAGTGTGTGTTTTGATATCGTCCCGTGTCACGTTTAAACAGGCTCATGTCCCCTTCCCATCGGAGCCCAATGCAGTCTCTTGTCCAAGAACAACATGGTTCCTATATGCTGTCTGTCTCATTTCATTTGACAGGTAATCCATCTGTTTGACAGACCAGGTGATTCCGTAGTGATGTATCAAGTTTTAATGTCACGTGCACAAGTACAGGGAAATGCCCTTTCCTGCAGCTCTAACCCCAACAATGCAGTAATCAATAACAATGTAATACTAACAATAATAAGGAAGAACAGGAGATAACAGAATAAGAATAAGGGTGGGGAGCGGGTAGTGTCAGCTGAGATGGATTCTGAGTGTGAAGCGGAGACTTGGATCACAGCTGGGGGATGAGAAACAGACGCTGAGTTATGATTCACTACGGTAGAGACACACACATCTGTTTCAACGAGAGAGAGAGAGAGAGAGTGCATGACCTCACCACTGTCAAGTCAGGGGGAGAAAGAGAGAGAGTTGTGAGACCTGTTTTGGTGTGCCCTGTTAGGCAGTGTACTGAACTCTGTGATAGTTTCCCCCTCATATAAATTCCTGTGGTCTGGTCCAAAGGAAACAGAACTTAGATAGTATTAGGGAGTATATGCTCGTACAGGAGGGATTGGTGAGGTATGGTCCCATATGACTCAGTTGGCAGGCTCGTACAGGAGGGACTGGTGAGGTATGGTCCCGTGTGACTCAGTTGGCAGGCTCGTACAGGAGGGACTGGTGAGGTATGGTCCCGTGTGACTCAGTTGGCAGGCTCGTACAGAAGGGACTGGTAAGGTATGGTCCCGTGTGACTCAGTTGGCGGGCTCGTACAGGAGGGACTGGTGAGGTATGGTCCCGTGTGACTCAGTTGGCAGGCTCGTACAGGAGGGACTGGTGAGGTATGGTCCCGTGTGACTCAGTTGGCAGGCTCGTACAGGAGGAACTGGTGATGTATGGTCCCGTGTGACTCAGTTGGCAGGCTCGTACAGGAGGGACTGGTGAGGTATGGTCCCGTGTGACTCAGTTGGCAGGCTCGTACAGGAGGGACTGGTGAGGTATGGTCCTGTGTGACTCAGTTGGCAGGCTCGTACAGGAGGGACTGGTGAGGTATGGTCCCGTGTGACTCAGTTGGCAGGCTCGTACAGGAGGGACTGGTGAGGTATGGTCCCATATGACTCAGTTGGCAGGCTCGTACAGGAGGGACTGGTGAGGTATGGTCCCGTGTGACTCAGTTGGCAGGCTCGTACAGGAGGGACTGGTGAGGTATGGTCCCGTGTGACTCAGTTGGCAGGCTCGTACAGAAGGGACTGGTAAGGTATGGTCCCGTGTGACTCAGTTGGCAGGCTCGTACAGGAGGGACTGGTGAGGTATGGTCCCGTGTGACTCAGTTGGCGGGCTCGTACAGGGAGGGACTGGTGAGGTATGGTCCCGTGTGACTCAGTTGGCAGGCTCGTACAGGAGGGACTGGTGAGGTATGGTCCCGTGTGACTCAGTTGGCAGGCTCGTACAGGAGGGATTGGTGAGGTATGGTCCTGTGTGACTCAGTTGGCAGGCTCGTACAGGAGGGATTGGTGAGGTATGGTCCTGTGTGACTCAGTTGGCAGGCTCGTACAGAAGGGATTGGTGAGGTATGGTCCCGTGTGACTCAGTTGGCAGGGCATGGCACTTGCAATACCAGGGCTGTGAGTTTGATTCAGACGGGGGACCAGTATGAAAGTGTATGCACTAAGTACTGTAAGTCACTATGGATAAGAGTGTCTACTAAAATGGTATGAGAGACTGTTGCACACGAGCGCATATGCTGGAATTGAGGGCTGAATGAAAGCAGAGTCCTTGGTCTGAGATCAAACCACAGCAAACTGGAATTGCTTTCGGGTTTGTGCCCTGAGGTGTATTCATTCGTGCAAACCGTAGAGAAACGTTTTGCAATGAAAACAAACATTTCTTATTGGACAAGTGCTGAACGTGGCCCGACTTCAGGGTCTAATTCTAACAGGAAGTAGTTTAGAGACGACTCCTGCTGCCTTCGCTCAATTAGCACTCAGCTTTCTGCACGACCTTCCTTTCATCGTGTGTGTGTGTGTGTGTGTGTGTGTGGCAGTGCTGCAGCGGTCCTAATGGTTTCCACATTGGGAGAAGGACTTGGTCGGCCATCTTGGTAATTCTCTTTATGACTCCTTAGTGGTTCATTGACCAGACGACTGACACTCCTACAGCCATACATATGGAAACACTTCTCCCTGTGTGTGTGTGTGTGTGTGTGTGTGTGTGTGTGATCTCATAGAATAATTAGCAATCAACCACAGATCTGTATTTTTCTCCCTGTAACTATTAAAAAGCCAGTTGATTGATACTCTCTTTACATCTGCACATCTCTCCTTTTAAGAGGAGAGAGAAATGTGAGCAATAGAGAGAGATGTGTGTGTGTGTGAGAGAGAGAGAGAGAGAGAGAGAGAGAGAGAGAGAGAGAGAGAGATGTGTGTGTGGGAGAGAGAGAAAGTGGTAGACTGTTAGTACCGACCCAAAGGAAGAGGTCAGATCCATGTTGACTCCACTGCTTCCCACAGTTGTGTCAAGTTGGCTGAATGTTCTGTGGGTGCTGGACCATTCTTGATACACATAGGAAACTGTTGAGTGTGTGAAAAATCCAGTAGTGTTGCAGTTCTTGACACAAACCGGTGCGTCTGGTACCCACTACCATACCGGTGCGTCTGGTACCCACCACCATACCGGTGCGTCTGGTACCCACCACCATACCGGTGCGTCTGGTACCCACCACCATACCGGTGCGTCTGGTACCCACCACCATACCGGTGCGTCTGGTACCCACCACCATACCGGTGCGTCTGGTACCCACCACCATACCGGTGCGTCTGGTACCCACCACCAGACCGGTGCGTCTGGTACCCACCACCAGACCGGTGCGTCTGGTACCCACCACCAGACCGGTGCGTCTGGTACCCACTACCAGACCGGTGCGTCTGGTACCCACTACCAGACCGGTGCGTCTGGTACCCACTACCAGACCGGTGCGTCTGGTACCCACTACCAGACCGGTGCGTCTGGTACCCACTACCAGACCGGTGCGTCTGGTACCCACTACCAGACCGGTGCGTCTGGTACCCACTACCAGACCGGTGCGTCTGGTACCCACTACCAGACCGGTGCGTCTGGTACCCACTACCAGACCGGTGCGTCTGGTACCCACTACCAGACCGGTGCGTCTGGTACCCACTACCAGACCGGTGCGTCTGGTACCCACTACCAGACCGGTGCGTCTGGTACCCACTACCAGACCGGTGCGTCTGGTACCTACTACCAGACCCGTGCGTCTATTACCTACTACCAGACCCGTGCGTCTGGTACCTACTACCAGACCCGTGCGTCTGGTACCTACTACCAGACCCGTGCGTCTGGTACCTACTACCAGACCCGTGCGTCTGGTACCTACTACCAGACCCGTGCGTCTGGTACCTACTACCAGACCCGTGCGTCTGGTACCTACTACCAGAACCGTGCGTCTGGTACCTACTACCAGACCGGTGCGTCTGGTACCTACTACCAGACCGGTGCGTCTGGTACCTACTACCATACCGGTGCGTCTGGTACCTACTACCATACCGGTGCGTCTGGTACCTACTACCATACCGGTGCGTCTGGTACCTACTACCATACCGGTGTGTCTGGTACCTACTACCATACCTACTACCATACCGGTGTGTCTGGTACCTACTACCATACCGGTGTGTCTGGTACCTACTACCATACCGGTGTGTCTGGTACCTACTACCATACCCACTACCATACCGGTGTGTCTGGTACCTACTACCATACCGGTGTGTCTGGTACCTACTACCATACCCACTACCATACCGGTGCGTCTGGTACCCACTACCATACCGTTGCGTCTGGTACCCACTACCATACCGGTGCGTCTGGTACCCACCACCATACCGGTGCGTCTGGTACCCACCACCATACCGGTGCGTCTGGTACCCACCACCATACCGGTGCGTCTGGTACCCACCACCATACCGGTGCGTCTGGTACCCACTACCAGACCGGTGCGTCTGGTACCCACTACCAGACCGGTGCGTCTGGTACCTACTACCAGACCCGTGCGTCTATTACCTACTACCAGACCCGTGCGTCTATTACCTACTACCAGACCCGTGCGTCTATTACCTACTACCAGACCCGTGCGTCTATTACCTACTACCAGACCCGTGCGTCTGGTACCTACTACCAGACCCGTGCGTCTGGTACCTACTACCAGACCCGTGCGTCTGGTACCTGCTACCAGACCCGTGCGTCTGGTACCTACTACCAGACCCGTGCGTCTGGTACCTACTACCAGACCCGTGCGTCTGGTACCTACTACCAGACCCGTGCGTCTGGTACCTACTACCAGACCCGTGCGTCTGGTACCTACTACCAGACCGGTGCGTCTGGTACCTACTACCAGACCCGTGCGTCTGGTACCTACTACCAGACCGGTGCGTCTGGTACCTACTACCAGACCGGTGCGTCTGGTACCTACTACCAGACCGGTGCGTCTGGTACCTACCACCAGACCGGTGCGTCTGGTACCCACCACCATACCGGTGCGTCTGGTACCCACCACCATACCGGTGCGTCTGGTACCCACCACCATACCGGTGCGTCTGGTACCCACCACCAGACCGGTGCGTCTGGTACCCACTACCAGACCGGTGCGTCTGGTACCTACTACCAGACCCGTGCGTCTATTACCTACTACCAGACCCGTGCGTCTATTACCTACTACCAGACCCGTGCGTCTATTACCTACTACCAGACCCGTGCGTCTATTACCTACTACCAGACCCGTGCGTCTGGTACCTACTACCAGACCCGTGCGTCTGGTACCTACTACCAGACCCGTGCGTCTGGTACCTACTACCAGACCCGTGCGTCTGGTACCTACTACCAGACCCGTGCGTCTGGTACCTACTACCAGACCCGTGCGTCTGGTACCTACTACCAGACCCGTGCGTCTGGTACCTACTACCAGACCCGTGCGTCTGGTACCTACTACCAGACCGGTGCATCTGGTACCTACTACCAGACCCGTGCGTCTGGTACCTACTACCAGACCGGTGCGTCTGGTACCTACTACCAGACCGGTGCGTCTGGTACCTACTACCAGACCGGTGCGTCTGGTACCTACCACCAGACCGGTGCGTCTGGTACCCACCACCATACCGGTGCGTCTGGTACCCACCACCATACCGGTGCGTCTGGTACCCACCACCATACCGGTGCGTCTGGTACCCACTACCAGACCGGTGCGTCTGGTACCTACCACCAGACCGGTGCGTCTGGTACCCACCACCAGACCGGTGCGTCTGGTACCCACCACCATACCGGTGCGTCTGGTACCCACCACCATACCGGTGCGTCTGGTACCCACCACCATACCGGTGCGTCTGGTACCCACTACCAGACCGGTGCGTCTGGTACCCACTACCAGACCGGTGCGTCTGGTACCCACTACCAGACCGGTGCGTCTGGTACCCACTACCAGACCGGTGCGTCTGGTACCTACTACCAGACCCGTGCGTCTATTACCTACTACCAGACCCGTGCGTCTATTACCTACTACCAGACCCGTGCGTCTATTACCTACTACCAGACCCGTGCGTCTATTACCTACTACCAGACCCGTGCGTCTATTACCTACTACCAGACCCGTGCGTCTGGTACCTACTACCAGACCCGTGCGTCTGGTACCTACTACCAGACCCGTGCGTCTGGTACCTACTACCAGACCCGTGCGTCTGGTACCTACTACCAGACCCGTGCGTCTGGTACCTACTA
>NW_024608027.1:40000-45521 GCF_018296145.1 Oncorhynchus tshawytscha
CTGGGAGTTCCTCCTTCCCCCTCAGGGCTCTCCTTCCCCCTCTGTGGCTCTCCTTCCCCCTCTGTACTCCTTCCCCCTCTGGGCTCTCCTTCCCCCCTCTGTGGCTCTCCTTCCCCCCTCTAAGTCTCTCCTTCCCCCCTCAGGGTCTCTCCTTCCCTCTGTGTCTCTCCTTCCCCCTCTGTTCTCTCTTCCCCTCTGTCTCTCTCCTTCCCCCTGATCCTCCTTCCCCTCTGTACTAAGTCTCTGTCTCTCTCCTTCCCCCTCTGTCTCTCCTTCCTCCCTCTGTCTCTCTCTACTGTCTCTCTCTCCTCTGGGTCTGTCTCTCTCCTTCCCCTCTCTCTCTCTCTCTCTCTCCTTCCCCTCTCTCTCTCTCTCCTTCCCCTCTCTCTCTCTCTCTCCTTCCCTCTCTCCGTCTCTCTCTCCTTCCTCCCCTCTCAGTCTCTCTCCTTCCCTCCCTCTCCTCCTCCTCTCCTCTCTCCTTCCCTCTCTCTCTACTTCCCCTCTCTCTCTCCTTCCCCTCTCTCTCTCCTTCCTAAGCTCTCAGCTTCCTCCTCTCTCTCTCCTCCCCCTCTCTCCTTCCCCCCTCCTCTCCTTCCCCCACTCCCTTCCTTCCCTCTGTCTCTCTCCTTCCCCCTCTGTCTCTCCTTCCCCCTGTCTCTCTCCTTCCCCTCTCTCTGTCTCTCTCTCCTTCCCCTCTCTCTCTCTCCTTCCCTCTCTCTCTCCTCTCTCCTTCCCCTCTCTCTCTCTCTCTCTCTCTCTCTCTCTCTCTCTCCTTCCCTCTCTCTCTCTCTCTCTCTCTCCCTCTCTCTCTCTCCTTCCCCTCTCTCTCTCTCTCTCTCTCGCTCTCTCTCTCTCTCTCCTTCCCCTCTCTCTCTCTCCTCCCTCTCCTTCCCCCCTCTCTCTCCTTCCCCGATCTCCTTCCCCTCTGTCTCTCTCCTTCCCCCTCTGTCTCTCCTTCCCCCTGTCTCTCTCTCCTTTCCCCTCTGTCTCTCTCTCCTTCCCCTCTCTGTCTCTCTCCTTCCCCTCTCTCTCTCCTTCCCTCTCTCTCTCCTCTCCTTCCTTCCCCTCTCTGTCTCTCTCTCTTCTCTCTCTCTCTCTCCTTCCCCTCTCTCTCTCTCTCTCGCTCTCTTCTCTCTCTCTCCTTCTCTTCCTCTCTCTCTCTCTCTCTTCTTCCCCTCTCTGTCTCTCTCTCCTCCTTCCCCTCTCTCCGCCTCTCTCTCCTTCCCCTCTCTCCGTCTCTCTCTCCTTCCCTCCCTCTCCGTCTCTCTCCTTCCCCGTCTCTCTCCTTCCCCTCCTCTCCTCCTCCTTCCCCACTCTCTCTCCTTCCTCTCTCTCTCCTTCCCTCTCTCTCTCCTTCCCCCGTCTCTCTCTCTCCTTCCCCGTCTCTCTCTCTCCTTCCCTCTCTCCCTCTCCTTCCCCTCTCTCTCTGTCTTTCTCACTCTTTTTCTCACTCTTTCTCTCTCTGTCTTTCTCACTCTTTCTCTCTCTGTCTTTCTCACTCTTTTTCTCACTCTTTCTCTCTCTGTTTTTCTCACTCTTTCTCTCTCTGTCTTTCTCACTCTTTTTCTCACTCTTTCTCTCTCTGTCTTTCTCACTCTTTTTCTCACCCTTTCTCTCTCTGTCTTTCTCACTCTTTTTCTCACCCTTTCTCTCTCTGTCTTTCTCACTCTTTTTCTCACTCTTTCTCTCTCTGTCTTTCTCACTCTTTCTCTCTCGTCTTCCCACGACGAGTATGAGAGAGAAAGGGTATTGAGGGAAGGAGAGAGACCTGTAGAGAGACAGAGGTAGACTGAGTTTGTACTGGCCCAAAGGAAGAAGTCAGAGTAAGGAGAACCAATCTGTGTGAGAGAGACCAGACATAACATCCATAAGATAAATTATACTGCATGGTGAAACAACCATAATGTCCTCATTGGGAATTAGTATGATGAAACAGATGAAATATCTGTGGTTCAGGCAGAGTCCAGTATCACAGAGGTTCTGATTGGATCTGAGGGGTTTATTGGGGTTCTTTGGGGTTCTATGAGGGATTCTGGATCCAGTCTGGACTGTTGCTAGTCCAGGAAAAGATTGGCCTCAGAGTCTGATAGTCTCCTGTACTAAGCCTCAGGGTCTGGTAGTCTACTGTACTAAGGGTCTGGTAGTCTACTGTACTAAGCCTCAGGGTCTGGTAGTCTACTGTACTAAGCCTCAGGGTCTGGTAGTCTACTGTACTAAGCCTCAGGGTCTGGTAGTCTACTGTACTAAGCCTCAGAGTCTGGTAGTCTACTGTACTAAGCCTCAGGGTCTGGTAGTCTACTGTACTAAGCCTCAGAGTCTGATAGTCTCCTGTACTAAGCCTCAGGGTCTGGTAGTCTACTGTACTAAGCCTCAGGGTCTGGTAGTCTACTGTACTAAGCCTCAGGGTCTGGTAGTCTACTGTACTAAGCCTCAGGGTCTGGTAGTCTACTGTACTAAGCCTCAGGGTCTGGTAGTCTACTGTACTAAGCCTCAGGGTCTGATAGTCTCCTGTACTAAGCCTCAGGGTCTGGTAGTCTCCTATACTAAGGGTCCAGTAGTCTACTATACTAAGGGTCTGGTAGCCTCCTATACTAAGGTTCTTGTCATTCACTGCCCAGTGCTGCCCCCTGTTGCATGTGGGAGGTATCTCCCCTGTTGCATGTGAGAGATATCTCCTCTCCAAACCACCAGATACACACGTATGTCATTATACACACCAAGAGACTAGAACATGTATACAATCCAAGCTGAGGCTTCCCTGTGTGGAGCTTTGACTTCACAAATTAACACCATGTGCAGTGTGTGTGTGTGTGTGTGTGTGTGTGTGTGTGTGCGTGCGTGCGTGCGTGCGTGCGTGCGTGCGTGTGCAGTGTGTGTGTGCAGTGTGTGTGTGTGTGTGTGTGTGTGTGCGTGTGTGTGTGTGTGTGTGTGCAGTGTGTGTGTGTGTGTGTGTGTGTGTGTAGTGTGCAGTGATGTGTGTGTGTGTGTGTGTGTGTAGTGTGTGTGTGTGTGTGTGTGTGTGTGTGTGTGTGTGTGTGTAAAGTGTGTGTGTGTGTGTGTGTGTGTGTGATACTTCTGTTTAGAGTGATGATTAGAGCTAGAGTGTAATTAGTGTGTTTAGACAGACAGTCAGACATTAAAGGGTCTGGGGTTGGAGGAGAACATTGCTCACAAACGCACGTGGCACGTTACTGTCTACATCTCCCGCGGTCTTGAGGGTGCTGTTCTACTTAGCTGTATGGAATTGTTTTAAGAAGTAGGGGAGTTGAGGGTGCGGTTCTACTTAGCTGTATGGAATTGTTTTAAGAAGTAGGGGAGTTGAGGATGCTGTTCTACTAAGCTGTATGGAATTGTTTTAAGAAGTAGGGGAGTTGAGGATGCTGTTCTACTAAACTGAATGGAATATATTTTAAGAAGTAAGGGAGCTGAGGGTGCTGTTCTACTAAGCTGTGTGGAATTTTTAAAGAAGGATCAAGGATCATTTTGCTATTTGATTTGGAATTTTAAGACCCCTTGAAGTATCAACAAAAACATCTTAATTATTTGATAGACACTTACTGCTACTAGCCCAACAGATCTAAAAGGAAGTTTGTTCTGTGAGGCCTGTGGGCGTCCTAGAGGAAAACATGTTCCTGACAGTTTGTTCAGACGCTACAGACAGAAGTTGGCAGATCGGCTGTGCTGACTTAAGACGAGTCCCAAAACGCTTGTGGGGGTCGTAGAGCAAAACGGAGGCCAACCTCTCTGTTCCCATAGCTCTATGGTTTCATGAGGGACAGACAACAACCGCTCTGTTCCTGTAGCTCTATAGTTTCATGAGGGACAGACAACAACCTCTCTGTTCCTGTAGCTCTATGGTTTCATGAGGGACAGACAACAACCTCTCTGTTCCTGTAGCTCTATGGTTTCATGAGGGACAGACAACAACCTCTCTGTTCCTGTAGCTCTATAGTTTCATGAGGGACAGACAACAACCTCTCTGTTCCTGTAGCTCTATGGTTTCATGAGGGACAGACAACAACCTCTCTGTTCCTGTAGCTCTATGGTTTCATGAGGGACAGACAACAACCTCTCTGTTCCTGTAGCTCTATAGTTTCATGAGGGACAGACAACAACCTCTCTGTTCCTGTAGCTCTATAGTTTCATGAGGGACAGACAACAACCTCTCTGTTCCTGTAGCTCTATAGTTTCATGAGGGACAGACAACAACCTCTCTGTTCCTGTAGCTCTATAGTTTCATGAGGGACAGACAACAACCTCTCTGTTCCTGTAGCTCTATGGTTTCATGAGGGACAGACAACAACCTCTCTGTTCCTGTAGCTCTATAGTTTCATGAGGGACAGACAACAACCTCTCTGTTCCTGTAGCTCTATAGTTTCATGAGGGACAGACAACAACCTCTCTGTTCCTGTAGCTCTATGGTTTCATGAGGGACAGACAACAACCTCTCTGTTCCTGTAGCTCTATAGTTTCATATGAGGGACAGACAACAACCTCTCTGTTCCTGTAGCTCTATAGTTTCATATGAGGGACAGACAACAACCTCTGTTCCTGTAGCTCTATAGTTTCATATGAGGGACAGACAACAACCTCTCTGTTCCTGTAGCTCTATAGTTTCATATGAGGGACAGACAACAACCTCTCTGTTCCTGTAGCTCTATAGTTTGATATGAGGGACAAACAACAACCTCTCTGTTCCTGTAGCTCTATAGTTTCATATGAGGGACCATAGGCTGCTGTTGTAGCCTTCACCAGCAGACAAAGACCACACACACACACACACACACACCGAGCAGTGCTTGGACCTTCTCTGAAACAGAGGGGCAGAACCACATCATCAGCAGAGCTACTGTTAGCCCTACGCGCTGATCTAGGATCAGTTGTACCTTTCATATGAACCACACCATCAGCAGAGCTACTGTTAGCCCTACGCGCTGATCTAGGATCAGTTCTACCTTTTCATATGAACCACACCATCAGCAGAGCTACTGTTAGCCCTACGCGCTGATCTAGGATCAGTTCTACCTTTGGATCAAGTTGAATAACCTCCCAAGTAGAGGGGGGACCAGGGCGCGTATCCACAAAGCGTCTCAGAGTAGGAGTGCTGATCTAGGATCAGGTTTCCCACCCGTCTCATAGTCTTATCAGGCTATCGAGTGTTTACAGACATGATACACTTCTCCTCTAGAACCACAGACTGTCTTCTTCTTTGGTGTATTCCACAACGAGCTGATTCTAATGGTCCCCTGATCATCAAGCCTCTCATTCCTTAAATCAGCTGTGTTAATGGTCACCTGATCATCAAGCCTCTCATTCCTTAAATCAGCTGATTCTAATGGTCCCCTGATCATCAAGCCTCTCATTCCTTAAATCAGCTGATTCTAATGGTCACCTGATCATCAAGCCTCTCATTCCTTAAATCAGCTGATTCTAATGGTCACCTGATCATCAAGCCTCTCATTCCTTAAATCAGCTGATTCTAATGGTCACCTGATCATCGAGCCTGGGGGTACAGGAGGAG
>NW_024608028.1:0-45537 GCF_018296145.1 Oncorhynchus tshawytscha
AGATCCACTGTCTCTATTATATTATGACAGATCAGCTAGATCTCCTGTCTCTATTATATTATGACAGACCAGCTAGATCCACTGTCTCTATTATATTATGACAGATCAGCTAGATCTCCTGTCTCTATTATATTATGACAGACCAGCTAGATCTACCGTCTCTATTATATTATGACAGACCAGCTAGATCTACTGTCTCTATTATATTATGACAGACGAGCTAGATCTACTGTCTCTATTATATTATGATAGACCAGCTAGATCTACTGTCTCTGTTATATTATGACAGACCAGCAAGATATGCTGTCTCCATTATATTATGACATACCAGCTAGATCTACTGTCTCTATTATATTATGACAGACCAGCTAGATCTACTGCCTCTATTATAATATGACAGACCAGTTAGATCTACTGTCTCTATTATATTATGACAGACCAGCTCAATATACTGTCTCTATTATATTATGACAGACCAGCTAGATCTACTGTCTCTATTATATTATGATATACCAGCTAGATCTACTGCCTCAATTATAACATGACAGACCAGCTAGATCTACTGTCTCTATTATATTATGACAGACCAGCAAGATATACTGTCTCTATTATATTATGACAGACCAGCTAGATCTATTGTCTCTATTATATTATGACAAACCAGCTAGATCTCCTGTCTCTATTATATTATGATAGACCACCTAGATCTACTGTCTCTATTATATTATGACAGACCAGCCAGCTAGATCTACTGTCTCTATTATATTATGACAGACCAGCTAGATCTACTGTCTCTATTATATTATGACAGACCAGCTAGATCTACTGTCTCTATTATATTATGACAGACCAGCTAGATCTACTGTCTCTATTATATTATGACAGACCAGCTAGATCTACTGTCTCTATTATATTATGACAGACCAGCTAATATAGACGACAGACCAGCTAGATCTACTGTCTCTATTATATTATGACAGACCAGCTAGATCTACTGTCTCTATTATATTATGACAGACCAGCTAGATCTACTGTCTCTATTATATTATGACAGACCAGCTAGATCTACTGTCTCTATTATAATATGACAGACCAGCTAGATCTACTGTCTCTATTATATTATGACAGACCAGCTAGATCTACTGCCTCTATTATAATATGACAGACCAGTTAGATCTACTGTCTCTATTATATTATGACAGACCAGCTCAATATACTGTCTCTATTATATTATGACAGACCAGCTAGATCTACTGTCTCTATTATATTATGATATACCAGCTAGATCTACTGCCTCAATTATAACATGACAGACCAGCTAGATCTACTGTCTCTATTATATTATGACAGACCAGCAAGATATACTGTCTCTATTATATTATGACAGACCAGCTAGATCTATTGTCTCTATTATATTATGACAAACCAGCTAGATCTCCTGGCTCTATTATATTATGATAGACCACCTAGATCTACTGTCTCTATTATATTATGACAGACCAGCTAGATCTACTGCCTCAATTATAATATGACAGACCAGCTAGATCTACTGTCTCTATTATATTATGACAGACCAGCAAGATATGCTGTCTCCATTATATTATGACATACCAGCTAGATCTACTGTCTCTATTATATTATGACAGACCAGCTAGATCTACTGCCTCTATTATAATATGACAGACCAGTTAGATCTACTGTCTCTATTATATTATGACAGACCAGCTCAATATACTGTCTCTATTATATTATGACAGACCAGCTAGATCTACTGTCTCTATTACATTATGACAGACCAGCTAGATCTACTGTCTCTATTATATTATGACAGACCAGCTCAATATACTGTCTCTATTATATTATGACAGACCAGCTAGATCTACTGCCTCTATTATAATATGACAGACCAGTTAGATCTACTGTCTCTATTATATTATGACAGACCAGCTCAATATACTGTCTCTATTATATTATGACAGACCAGCTAGATCTACTGTCTCATTATATTATGACAGACCAGCTAGATCTACTGTCTCTATTATATTATGACAGACCAGCTAGATCTACTGTCTCTATTATATTATGACAGACCAGCTAGATCTACTGCCTCATTATAATATGACAGACCAGCTAGATATGACAGACCAGCTAGATCTACTGTCTCTATTATATTATGACAGACCAGCAAGATATACTGTCTCTATTATATTATGACAGACCAGCTAGATCTACTGTCTCTATTATATTATGACAGACCAGCTAGATCTACTGTCTCTATTATATTATGACAGACCAGCTAGATCTACTGTCTCTATTATATTATGACAGACCAGCTAGATCTACTGTCTCTATTATATTATGACAGACCAGCTAGATCTACTGTCTCTATTATATTATGACAGACCAGCTAGATCTACTGTCTCTATTATATTATGACAGACCAGCTCAGATATACTGTCTCTATTATATTATGACAGACCAGCTAGATCTACTGTCTCTATTATATTATGACAGACCAGCTAGATCTACTGTCTCTATTATATTATGACAGACCAGCTAGATCTCCTGTCTCTATTATATTATGACAGACCAGCTAGATCTACTGTCTCTATTATATTATGACAGACCAGCTAGATCTACTGTCTCTATTATATTATGACAGACCAGCTAGATCTACTGTCTCTATTATATTTATGACAGACCAGCTAGATCTACTGTCTCTATTATGTTATGACAGACCAGCTAGATCTACTGTCTCTATTATATTATGACAGACCAGCTAGATCTACTGTCTCAATTGTATTATGACAGACCAGCTAGATCTACTGCCTCAATTATAATATGACAGACCAGCTAGATCTACTGTCTCTATTACATTATGACAGACCAGCAAGATTTACTGTCTCTATTATATTATGACAGACCATCTAGATATACTGTCTCTATTATATAATGACAGACCAGCTAGATCTACTGTCTCTGTTATATTATGGTAGACCAGCTAGATCTACTGTCTCAATTGTATTATGACAGACCAGCTAGATCTACTGCCTCAAGTATAATATGACAGACCAGCTAGATCTACTGTCTCTATTATATTATGACAGACCAGCTCAATATACTGTCTCTATTATATTATGACATACCAGATAGATCTACTGTCTCTATTATATTATGACAGACCAGCAAGATATACTGTCTCTATTATATTATGACAGACCAGCTAGATCTACTGTCTCAATTGTATTATGACAGACCAGCTAGATCTCCTGTCTCTATTATATTATGACAGACCAGCTAGATCTACTGTCTCTATTATATTATGACAGACCAGCTAGATCTACTGCCTCAATTATAATATGACAGACCAGCTAGATCGACAGACCAGCTAGATCTACTGTCTCTATTATATTATGACAGACCAGCAAGATCTACTGTCTCTATTATATTATGACAGACCAGCTAGATCCACTGTCTCTATTATATTATGACAGATCAGCTAGATCTCCTGTCTCTATTATATTATGACAGACCAGCTAGATCTACTGTCTCTATTATATTATGACAGACCAGCTAGATCTACTGTCTCTATTATATTATGACAGACCAGCTAGATCTACTGTCTCTATTATATTATGATAGACCACCTAGATCTACTGTCTCTATTATATTATGACAGACCAGCTAGATCTACTGCCTCAATTATAATATGACAGACCAGCTAGATCTACTGTCTCTGTTATATTATGACAGACCAGCAAGATATGCTGTCTCCATTATATTATGACATACCAGCTAGATCTACTGTCTCTATTATATTATGACAGACCAGCTAGATCTACTGCCTCTATTATAATATGACAGACCAGTTAGATCTACTGTCTCTATTATATTATGACAGACCAGCTCAATATACTGTCTCTATTATATTATGACAGACCAGCTAGATCTACTGTCTCTATTATATTATGATATACCAGCTAGATCTACTGCCTCAATTATAACATGACAGACCAGCTAGATCTACTGTCTCTATTATATTATGACAGACCAGCAAGATATACTGTCTCTATTATATTATGACAGACCAGCTAGATCTATTGTCTCTATTATATTATGACAAACCAGCTAGATCTCCTGTCTCTATTATATTATGACAGACCAGCTAGATCTACTGTCTCTATTATATTATGACAGACCAGCTAGATCTACTGCCTCAATTATAATATGACAGACCAGCTAGATCTACTGTCTCTATTATATTATGACAGACCAGCAAGATATGCTGTCTCCATTATATTATGACATACCAGCTAGATCTACTGTCTCTATTATATTATGACAGACCAGCTAGATCTACTGCCTCTATTATAATATGACAGACCAGTTAGATCTACTGTCTCTATTATATTATGACAGACCAGCTCAATATACTGTCTCTATTATATTGTGACAGACCAGCTAGATCTACTGTCTCTATTATATTATGACAGACCAGCTAGATCTACTGTCTCTATTATATTATGACAGACCAGCTCAATATACTGTCTCTATTATATTATGACAGACCAGCTAGATCTACTGCCTCTATTATAATATGACAGACCAGTTAGATCTACTGTCTCTATTATATTATGACAGACCAGCTCAATATACTGTCTCTATTATATTATGACAGACCAGCTAGATCTACTGTCTCAATTATATTATGACAGACCAGCTAGATCTCCTGTCTCTATTATATTATGACAGACCAGCTAGATCTACTGTCTCTATTATATTATGACAGACCAGCTAGATCTACTGCCTCTATTATAATATGACAGACCAGCTAGATCGACAGACCAGCTAGATCTACTGTCTCTATTATATTATGACAGAGGAGCTAGATCTACTGTCTCTATTATATTATGATAGACCACCTAGATCTACTGTCTCTACTATATTATGACAGACCAGCTAGATCTACTGCCTCTATTATAATATGACAGACCAGTTAGATCTACTGTCTCTATTATATTATGACAGAGCAGCTCAATATACTGTCTCTATTATATTATGACAGACCAGCTAGATCTACTGTCTCTATTATATTATGATATACCAGCTAGATCTACTGCCTCAATTATAACATGACAGACCAGCTAGATCTACTGTCTCTATTATATTATGACAGACCAGCAAGATATACTGTCTCTATTATATTATGACAGACCAGCTAGATCTATTGTCTCTATTATATTATGACAAACCAGCTAGATCTCCTGGCTCTATTATATTATGATAGACCACCTAGATCTACTGTCTCTATTATATTATGACAGACCAGCTAGATCTACTGCCTCAATTATAATATGGCAGACCAGCTAGATCTACTGTCTCTATTATATTATGACAGACCAGCAAGATATGCTGTCTCCATTATATTATGACATACCAGCTAGATCTACTGTCTCTATTATATTATGACAGACCAGCTAGATCTACTGCCTCTATTATAATATGACAGACCAGTTAGATCTACTGTCTCTATTATATTATGACAGACCAGCTCAATATACTGTCTCTATTATATTGTGACAGACCAGCTAGATCTACTGTCTCTATTACATTATGACAGACCAGCTAGATCTACTGTCTCTATTATATTATGACAGACCAGCTCAATATACTGTCTCTATTATATTATGACAGACCAGCTAGATCTACTGCCTCTATTATAATATGACAGACCAGTTAGATCTACTGTCTCTATTATATTATGACAGACCAGCTCAATATACTGTCTCTATTATATTATGACAGACCAGCTAGATCTACTGTCTCAATTGTATTATGACAGACCAGCTCGATCTCCTGTCTCTATTATATTATGACAGACCAGCTAGATCTACTGTCTCTATTATATTATGACAGACCAGCTAGATCTACTGCCTCAATTATAATATGACAGACCAGCTAGATCGACAGACCAGCTAGATCTACTGTCTCTATTATATTATGACAGACCAGCAAGATATACTGTCTCTATTATATTATGACAGACCAGCTAGATCCACTGTCTCTATTATATTATGACAGATCAGCTAGATCTCCTGTCTCTATTATATTATGACAGACCAGCTAGATCTACCGTCTCTATTATATTATGACAGACCAGCTAGATCTACTGTCTCTATTATATTATGACAGACGAGCTAGATCTACTGTCTCTATTATATTATGATAGACCACCTAGATCTACTGTCTCTATTATATTATGACAGACCAGCTAGATCTACTGCCTCAATTATAATATGACAGACCAGCTAGATCTACTGTCTCTGTTATATTATGACAGACCAGCAAGATATGCTGTCTCCATTATATTATGACATACCAGCTAGATCTACTGTCTCAATTGTATTATGACAGACCAGCTCGATCTCCTGTCTCTATTATATTATGACAGACCAGCTAGATCTACTGTCTCTATTATATTATGACAGACCAGCTAGATCTACTGCCTCAATTATAATATGACAGACCAGCTAGATCTACTGTCTCTATTATATTATGACAGACCAGCTAGATCTACTGTCTCTATTATATTATGATAGACCACCTAGATCTACTGTCTCTATTATATTATGACAGACCAGCTAGATCTACTGCCTCAATTATAATATGACAGACCAGCTAGATCTACTGTCTCTGTTATATTATGACAGACCAGCAAGATATGCTGTCTCCATTATATTATGACATACCAGCTAGATCTACTGTCTCTACTATATTATGACAGACCAGCTAGATCTACTGCCTCTATTATAATATGACAGACCAGTTAGATCTACTGTCTCTATTACATTATGACAGACCAGCTAGATCTACTGTCTCTATTACATTATGACAGACCAGCTAGATCTACTGTCTCTATTATATTATGACAGACCAGCTAGATCTACTGTCTCTATTATAATTATGACAGACCAGCTAGATCTACTGTCTCTATTATATTATGACAGACCAGCTCATTATACTGTCTCTATTATATTATGACAGACCAGCTAGATCTACTGTCTCTATTATATTATGACAGACCAGCTAGATCTACTGTCTCTATTATATTATGACAGACCAGCTAGATCTACTGTCTCTATTATATTATGACAGACCAGCTCAATATACTGTCTCTATTATATTATGACAGACCAGCTAGATCTACTGTCTCTATTGTATTATGACAGACCAGCTCGATCTCCTGTCTCTATTATATTATGACAGACCAGCTAGATCTACTGTCTCTATTATATTATGACAGACCAGCTAGATCTACTGCCTCAATTATAATATGACAGACCAGCTAGATCGACAGACCAGCTAGATCTACTGTCTCTATTATATTATGACAGACCAGCAAGATATACTGTCTCTATTATATTATGACAGACCAGCTAGATCCACTGTCTCTATTATATTATGACAGATCAGCTAGATCTCCTGTCTCTATTATATTATGACAGACCAGCTAGATCTACTGTCTCTATTATATTATGACAGACGAGCTAGATCTACTGTCTCTATTATATTATGATAGACCACCTAGATCTACTGTCTCTATTATATTATGACAGACCAGCTAGATCTACTGCCTCAATTATAATATGACAGACCAGCTGAGTCTACTGTCTCTGTTATATTATGATAGACCAGCAAGATATGCTGTCTCCATTATATTATGACATACCAGCTAGAACTACTGTCTCTATTATATTATGACAGACCAGCTAGATCTACTGCCTCTATTATAATATGACAGACCAGTTAGATCTACTGTCTCTATTTATATTATGACAGACCAGCTCAATATACTGTCTCTATTATATTATGACAGACCAGCTAGATCTACTGTCTCTGTTATATTATGATATACCAGCTAGATCTCCTGCCTCAATTATAACATGACAGACCAGCTAGATCTACTGTCTCTATTATATTATGACAGACCAAGCAAGATATACTGTCTCTATTATATTATGACAGACCAGCTAGATCTACTGTCTCTATTGTATTATGACAGACCAGCCTCGATCTCCTGTCTCTATTATATTATGACAGACCAGCTAGATCTACTGTCTCTATTATATTATGACAGACCAGCTAGATCTACTGCCTCTATTATAATATGACAGACCAGCTAGATCGACAGACCAGCTAGATCTACTGTCTCTATTATATTATGACAGAGGAGCTAGATCTACTGTCTCTATTATATTATGATAGACCACCTAGATCTACTGTCTCTATTATATTATGACAGACCAGCTAGATCTACTGCCTCAATTATAATATGACAGACCAGCTAGATCTACTGTCTCTGTTATATTATGACAGACCAGCAAGATATGCTGTCTCCATTATATTATGACATACCAGCTAGATCTACTGTCTCTACTATATTATGACAGACCAGCTAGATCTACTGCCTCTATTATAATATGACAGACCAGTTAGATCTACTGTCTCTATTACATATGACAGACCAGCTAGATCTACTGTCTCTATTATATTATGACAGACCAGCTCAATATACTGTCTCTATTATATTATGACAGACCAGCTAGATCTACTGCCTCTATTATAATATGACAGACCAGCTAGATCTACTGTCTCTATTATATTATGACAGACCAGCTCATTATACTGTCTCTTCTATTATATTTGACAGACCAGCTAGATCTACTGCCTCTATTATAATATGACAGACCAGTTAGATCTACTGTCTCTATTATATTATGACAGACCAGCTCAATATACTGTCTCTATTATATTATGACAGACCAGCTAGATCTACTGTCTCAATTGTATTATGACAGACCAGCTCGATCTCCTGTCTCTATTATATTATGACAGACCAGCTAGATCTACTGTCTCTATTATATTATGACAGACCAGCTAGATCTACTGCTGCCTCAATATATAATATGACAGACCAGCTAGATCGACAGACCAGCTAGATCTACTGTCTCTATTATATTATGACAGACCAGCAAGATATACTGTCTCTATTATATTATGACAGACCAGCTAGATCCACTGTCTCTATTATATTATGACAGATCAGCTAGATCTCCTGTCTCTATTATATTATGACAGACCAGCTAGATCTACCGTCTCTATTATATTATGACAGACCAGCTAGATCTACTGTCTCTATTATATTATGACAGACGAGCTAGATCTACTGTCTCTATTATATTATGATAGACCACCTAGATCTACTGTCTCTATTATATTATGACATACCAGCTAGATCTACTGCCTCAATTATAATATGACAGACCAGCTAGATCTACTGTCTCTGTTATATTATGACAGACCAGCAAGATATGCTGTCTCCATTATATTATGACATACCAGCTAGAACTACTGTCTCTATTATATTATGACAGACCAGCTAGATCTACTGCCTCTATTATAATATGACAGACCAGTTAGATCTACTGTCTCTATTATATTATGACAGACCAGCTCAATATACTGTCTCTATTATATTATGACAGACCAGCTAGATCTACTGTCTCTATTATATTATGATATACCAGCTAGATCTACTGCCTCAATTATAACATGACAGACCAGCTAGATCTACTGTCTCTATTATATTATGACAGACCAGCAAGATATACTGTCTCTATTATATTATGACAGACCAGCTAGATCTACTGTCTCAATTGTATTATGACAGACCAGCTCGATCTCCTGTCTCTATTATATTATGACAGACCAGCTAGATCTACTGTCTCTATTATATTATGACAGACCAGCTAGATCTACTGCCTCAATTATAATATGACAGACCAGCTAGATCGACAGACCAGCTAGATCTACTGTCTCTATTATATTATGACAGAGGAGCTAGATCTACTGTCTCTATTATATTATGATAGACCACCTAGATCTACTGTCTCTATTATATTATGACAGACCAGCTAGATCTACTGCCTCAATTATAATATGACAGACCAGCTAGATCTACTGTCTCTGTTATATTATGACAGACCAGCAAGATATGCTGTCTCCATTATATTATGACATACCAGCTAGATCTACTGTCTCTACTATATTATGACAGACCAGCTAGATCTACTGCCTCTATTATAATATGACAGACCAGTTAGATCTACTGTCTCTATTATATTATGACAGAGCAGCTCAATATACTGTCTCTATTATATTATGACAGACCAGCTAGATCTACTGTCTCTATTATATTATGATATACCAGCTAGATCTACTGCCTCAATTATAACATGACAGACCAGCTAGATCTACTGTCTCTATTATATTATGACAGACCAGCAAGATATACTGTCTCTATTATATTATGACAGACCAGCTAGATCTATTGTCTCTATTATATTATGACAAACCAGCTAGATCTCCTGGCTCTATTATATTATGATAGACCACCTAGATCTACTGTCTCTATTATATTATGACAGACCAGCTAGATCTACTGCCTCAATTATAATATGACAGACCAGCTAGATCTACTGTCTCTATTATATTATGACAGACCAGCAAGATATGCTGTCTCCATTATATTATGACATACCAGCTAGATCTACTGTCTCATTTATAATATGACAGACCAGCTAGATCTACTGCCTCTATTATAATATGACAGACCAGTTAGATCTACTGTCTCTATTATATTATGACAGACCAGCTCAATATACTGTCTCTATTATATTGTGACAGACCAGCTAGATCTACTGTCTCTATTACATTATGACAGACCAGCTAGATCTACTGTCTCTATTATATTATGACAGACCAGCTCAATATACTGTCTCTATTATATTATGACAGACCAGCTAGATCTACTGCCTCTATTATAATATGACAGACCAGTTAGATCTACTGTCTCTATTATATTATGACAGACCAGCTCAATATACTGTCTCTATTATATTATGACAGACCAGCTAGATCTACTGTCTCTATTATATTATGATATACCAGCTAGATCTACTGCCTCAATTATAACATGACAGACCAGCTAGATCTACTGTCTCTATTATATTATGACAGACCAGCAAGATATACTGTCTCTATTATATTATGACAGACCAGCTTGATCTACTGTCTCTATTATATTATGACAAACCAGCTAGATCTCCTGCCTCAATTATAACATGACAGACCAGCTAGATCTACTGTCTCTATTATATTATGACAGACCAGCAAGATATACTGTCTCTATTATATTATGACAGACCAGCTAGATCTACTGTCTCTATTATATTATGACAAACCAGCTAGATCTCCTGTCTCTATTATATTATGACAGACCAGCTTGATCTACTGTCTCTATTATATTATGACAGACCAGCTAGATCTACTGTCTCTATTATATTATGACAGACCAGCTAGATCTACTGTCTCTATTATATTATGACAGACCAGCAAGATATGCTGTCTCTATTATATTATGACAGACCAGCTAGATCTAAAGTCACTATTATATTATAATAGACCAGCTAGATCTACTGTCTCTATTATATTATGACAGATCAGCTAGATCTCCTGTCCCTATTATGTTATGATAGACCAGCTAGATCTAAGGTCTCTATTATATTATGACAGACCAGCTAGATCTACTGTCTCTATTATATTATGACAGACCAGCTAGATCTACTGCCTCTATTATAATATGACAGACCAGTTAGATCTACTGTCTCTATTATATTATGACAGACCAGCTCAATATACTGTCTCTATTATATTATGACAGACCAGCTAGATCTACTGTCTCTGTTATATTATGATAGACCAGCTATATCTCCTTCCTCAATTATAACATGACAGACCAGCTATATCTACTGTCTCTATTATATTATGACAGACCAGCAAGATATACTGTCTCTATTATATTATGACAGACCAGCTAGATCCACTGTCTCTATTATATTATGACAGATCAGCTAGATCTCCTGTCTCTATTATATTATGACAGACCAGCTAGATCTACCGTCTCTATTATATTATGACAGACCAGCTAGATCTACTGTCTCTATTATATTATGACAGACCAGCTCGATCTCCTGTCTCTATTATATTATGACAGACCAGCTAGATCTACTGTCTCTATTATATTATGACAGACCAGCTAGATCTACTGCCTCAATTATAATATGACAGACCAGCTAGATCGACAGACCAGCTAGATCTACTGTCTCTATTATATTATGACAGACCAGCAAGATATACTGTCTCTATTATATTATGACAGACCAGCTAGATCCACTGTCTCTATTATATTATGACAGATCAGCTAGATCTCCTGTCTCTATTATATTATGACAGACCAGCTAGATCTACCGTCTCTATTATATTATGACAGACCAGCTAGATCTACTGTCTCTATTATATTATGACAGACGAGCTAGATCTACTGTCTCTATTATATTATGATAGACCACCTAGATCTACTGTCTCTATTATATTATGACAGACCAGCTAGATCTACTGCCTCAATTATAATATGACAGACCAGCTAGATCTACTGTCTCTGTTATATTATGACAGACCAGCAAGATATGCTGTCTCCATTATATTATGACATACCAGCTAGAACTACTGTCTCTATTATATTATGACAGACCAGCTAGATCTACTGCCTCTATTATAATATGACAGACCAGTTAGATCTACTGTCTCTATTATATTATGACAGACCAGCTCAATATACTGTCTCTATTATATTATGACAGACCAGCTAGATCTACTGTCTCTATTATATTATGATATACCAGCTAGATCTACTGCCTCAATTATAACATGACAGACCAGCTAGATCTACTGTCTCTATTATATTATGACAGACCAGCAAGATATACTGTCTCTATTATATTATGACAGACCAGCTAGATCTACTGTCTCAATTGTATTATGACAGACCAGCTCGATCTCCTGTCTCTATTATATTATGACAGACCAGCTAGATCTACTGTCTCTATTATATTATGACAGACCAGCTAGATCTACTGCCTCAATTATAATATGACAGACCAGCTAGATCGACAGACCAGCTAGATCTACTGTCTCTATTATATTATGACAGACCAGCTAGATCTACTGTCTCTATTATATTATGACAGACCAGCTAGATCTACTGTCTCTATTATATTATGACAGACCAGCTAGATCTACTGCCTCAATTATAATATGACAGACCAGCTAGATCTACTGTCTCTGTTATATTATGACAGACCAGCAAGATATGCTGTCTCCATTATATTATGACATACCAGCTAGATCTACTGTCTCTACTATATTATGACAGACCAGCTAGATCTACTGCCTCTATTATAATATGACAGACCAGTTAGATCTACTGTCTCTATTACATTATGACAGACCAGCTAGATCTACTGTCTCTATTATATTATGACAGACCAGCTCAATATACTGTCTCTATTATATTATGACAGACCAGCTAGATCTACTGCCTCTATTATAATATGACAGACCAGCTAGATCTACTGTCTCTATTATATTATGACAGACCAGCTCATTATACTGTCTCTATTATATTATGACAGACCAGCTAGATCTACTGCCTCTATTATAATATGACAGACCAGTTAGATCTACTGTCTCTATTATATTATGACAGACCAGCTCAATATACTGTCTCTATTATATTATGACAGACCAGCTAGATCTACTGTCTCAATTGTATTATGACAGACCAGCTCGATCTCCTGTCTCTATTATATTATGACAGACCAGCTAGATCTACTGTCTCTATTATATTATGACAGACCAGCTAGATCTACTGCCTCAATTATAATATGACAGACCAGCTAGATCGACAGACCAGCTAGATCTACTGTCTCTATTATATTATGACAGACCAGCAAGATATACTGTCTCTATTATATTATGACAGACCAGCTAGATCCACTGTCTCTATTATATTATGACAGATCAGCTAGATCTCCTGTCTCTATTATATTATGACAGACCAGCTAGATCTACTGCCTCAATTATAATATGACAGACCAGCTAGATCTACTGTCTCTGTTATATTATGACAGACCAGCAAGATATGCTGTCTCCATTAAATTATGACATACCAGCTAGAACTACTGTCTCTATTATATTATGACAGACCAGCTAGATCTACTGCCTCTATTATAATATGACAGACCAGTTAGATCTACTGTCTCTATTATATTATGACAGACCAGCTCAATATACTGTCTCTATTATATTATGACAGACCAGCTAGATCTACTGTCTCTATTATATTATGATATACCAGCTAGATCTACTGCCTCAATTATAACATGACAGACCAGCTAGATCTACTGTCTCTATTATATTATGACAGACCAGCAAGATATACTGTCTCTATTATATTATGACAGACCAGCTAGATCTATTGTCTCTATTATATTATGACAAACCAGCTAGATCTCCTGTCTCTATTATATTATGATAGACCACCTAGATCTACTGTCTCTATTATATTATGACAGACCAGCTAGATCTACTGCCTCAATTATAATATGACAGACCAGCTAGATCTACTGTCTCTATTATATTATGACAGACCAGCAAGATATGCTGTCTCCATTATATTATGACATACCAGCTAGATCTACTGTCTCTACTATATTATGACAGACCAGCTAGATCTACTGCCTCTTTTATAATATGACAGACCAGTTAGATCTACTGTCTCTATTACATTATGACAGACCAGCTAGATCTACTGTCTCTATTATATTATGACAGACCAGCTCAATATACTGTCTCTATTATATTATGACAGACCAGCTAGATCTACTGCCTCTATTATAATATGACAGACCAGCTAGATCTACTGTCTCTATTATATTATGACAGACCAGCTCATTATACTGTCTCTATTATATTATGACAGACCAGCTAGATCTACTGCCTCTATTATAATATGACAGACCAGTTAGATCTACTGTCTCTATTATATTATGACAGACCAGCTCAATATACTGTCTCTATTATATTATGACAGACCAGCTAGATCTACTGTCTCAATTGTATTATGACAGACCAGCTCGATCTCCTGTCTCTATTATATTATGACAGACCAGCTAGATCTACTGTCTCTATTATATTATGACAGACCAGCTAGATCTACTGCCTCAATTATAATATGACAGACCAGCTAGATCGACAGACCAGCTAGATCTACTGTCTCTATTATATTATGACAGACCAGCAAGATATACTGTCTCTATTATATTATGACAGACCAGCTAGATCCACTGTCTCTATTATATTATGACAGACCAGCTAGATCTACTGTCTCTATTATATTATGACAGACCAGCTAGATCTACTGCCTCAATTATAATATGACAGACCAGCTAGATCGACAGACCAGCTAGATCTACTGCCTCAATTATAATATGACAGACCAGCTAGATCTACTGTCTCTGTTATATTATGACAGACCAGCAAGATATGCTGTCTCCATTAAATTATGACATACCAGCTAGAACTACTGTCTCTATTATATTATGACAGACCAGCTAGATCTACTGCCTCTATTATAATATGACAGACCAGTTAGATCTACTGTCTCTATTATATTATGACAGACCAGCTCAATATACTGTCTCTATTATATTATGACAGACCAGCTAGATCTACTGTCTCTATTATATTATGATATACCAGCTAGATCTACTGCCTCAATTATAACATGACAGACCAGCTAGATCTACTGTCTCTATTATATTATGACAGACCAGCAAGATATACTGTCTCTATTATATTATGACAGACCAGCTAGATCTATTGTCTCTATTATATTATGACAAACCAGCTAGATCTCCTGTCTCTATTATATTATGATAGACCACCTAGATCTACTGTCTCTATTATATTATGACAGACCAGCTAGATCTACTGCCTCAATTATAATATGACAGACCAGCTAGATCTACTGTCTCTATTATATTATGACAGACCAGCAAGATATGCTGTCTCCATTATATTATGACATACCAGCTAGATCTACTGTCTCTATTATATTATGACAGACCAGCTAGATCTACTGCCTCTATTATAATATGACAGACCAGTTAGATCTACTGTCTCTATTATATTATGACAGACCAGCTCAATATACTGTCTCTATTATATTGTGACAGACCAGCTAGATCTACTGTCTCTATTACATTATGACAGACCAGCTAGATCTACTGTCTCTATTATATTATGACAGACCAGCTCAATATACTGTCTCTATTATATTATGACAGACCAGCTAGATCTACTGCCTCTATTATAATATGACAGACCAGTTAGATCTACTGTCTCTATTATATTATGACAGACCAGCTCAATATACTGTCTCTATTATATTATGACAGACCAGCTAGATCTACTGTCTCTATTATATTATGATATACCAGCTAGATCTACTGCCTAATTATAACATGACAGACCAGCTAGATCTACTGTCTCTATTATATTATGACAGACCAGCAAGATATACTGTCTCTATTATATTATGACAGACCAGCTTGATCTACTGTCTCTATTATATTATGACAAACCAGCTAGATCTCCTGCCTCAATTATAACATGACAGACCAGCTAGATCTACTGTCTCTATTATATTATGACAGACCAGCAAGATATACTGTCTCTATTATATTATGACAGGCCAGCTAGATCTACTGTCTCTATTATATTATGACAAACCAGCTAGATCTCCTGTCTCTATTATATTATGACAGACCAGCTTGATCTACTGTCTCTATTATATTATGACAGACCAGCTAGATCTACTGTCTCTATTATATTATGACAGACCAGCTAGATCTACTGTCTCTATTATATTATGACAGATCAGCTAGATCTCCTGTCCCTATTATGTTATGATAGACCAGCTAGATCTAAGGTCTCTATTATATTATGACAGATCAGCTAGATCTACTGTCTCTATTATATTATGACAGACCAGCTAGATCTACTGCCTCTATTATAATATGACAGACCAGTTAGATCTACTGTCTCTATTATATTATGACAGACCAGCTCAATATACTGTCTCTATTATATTATGACAGACCAGCTAGATCTACTGTCTCTGTTATATTATGATAGACCAGCTATATCTCCTTCCTCAATTATAACATGACAGACCAGCTAGATCTACTGTCTCTATTATATTATGACAGACCAGCTAGATCTCCTGTCTCTATTATATTATGACAGACCAGCTAGATCTCCTGTCTCTATTATATTATGACAGACCAGCTTGATCTACTGTCTCTATTATATTATGACAGACCAGCTAGATCTACTGTCTCTATAATATTATGACAGACCAGCTAGATCTACTGACTCTATTATATTATGACAGACCAGCTAGATCTACTGTCTCTATTATATTATGACAGACCAGCAAGATATGCTGTCTCTATTATATTATGACAGACCAGCTAGATCTAAAGTCACTATTATATTATAATAGACCAGCTAGATCTACTGTCTCTATTATATTATGACAGACCAGCTAGATCTCCTGTCTCTATTATATTATGACAGACCAGCTAGATCTACTGTCTCTGTTATATTATGATAGACCAGCTAGATCTCCTTCCTCAATTATAACATGACAGACCAGCTAGATCTACTGTCTCTATTATATTATGACAGACCAGCTAGATCTCCTGTCTCTATTATATTATGACAGACCAGCTTGATCTACTGTCTCTATTATATTATGACAGACCAGCTAGATCTACTGTCTCTATTATATTTTGACAGATCAGCTAGATCTACTGTCTCTATTATATTATGACAGACCAGCTAGATCTACAATCTCTATTATATTATGACAGACCAGCTGGATCTACTGTCTCTATTATATTGTGACAGACCAGATAGATCTACTATCTCTATTACATTATGACAGACCAGCAAGATTTACTGTCTCTATTATATTATGACAGACGAGCTAGATCTACTGTCTCTGTTATATTATGATAGACCACCTAGATCTACTGCCTCAATTATAATATGACAGACCAGCTAGATCTACTGTCTCTATTATATTATGACAGACCAGCTAGATCTACTGCCTCAATTATAATATGACAGACCAGCTAGATCTACTGTCTCTATTATATTATGACAGACCAGCAAGATATGCTTTCTCCATTATATTATGACATACCAGCTAGATCTCCTGTCTCTATTATATTATGACAGACCAGCTCAATATACTGTCTCTATTATATTATGACAGGCCAGCTAGTTCTACTGTCTCTATTGTATTATGATATACCAGCTAGATCTACTGCCTCAATTATAACATGACAGACCAGCTAGATCTACTGTATCGTTTATTTTATGACAGACCAGCAAGATATACTGTCTCTATTATATTATGACAGACCAGCTAGATCTACTGTCTCTATTATATTATGACAAACCAGCTAGATCTCCTGTCTATATTATATTATGACAGACCAGCTGGATCTACTGTCTCTATTATATTATGACAGACCAGCTAGATCTACCGTCTCTATTATATTATGACAGACCAGCTAGATCTACTGTCTCTATTATATTATGACAGACGAGCTAGATCTACTGTCTCTATTATATTATGATAGACCACCTAGATCTACTGTCTCTATTATATTATGACAGACCAGCTCAATATACTGTCTCTATTATATCATGACAGACCAGCTAGATCTACTGTCTCTGTTATATTATGATAGACCAGCTAGATCTACTGCCTCAATTATATTATGACAGACCAGCTACATCTACTGTCTCTATTATATTATGACAGACCAGCAAGATATGCTTTCTCCATTATATTATGACATACCAGCTAGATCTCCTGTCTCTATTATATTATGACAGACCAGCTCAATATACTGTCTCTATTATATTATGACAGGCCAGCCAGTTCTACTGTCTCTATTGTATTATGATATACCAGCTAGATCTACTGCCTCAATTATAACATGACAGACCAGCTAGATCTACTGTATCTTTTATGTTATGACAGACCAGCAAGATATACTGTCTCTATTATATTATGACAGACCAGCTAGATCTACTGTCTCTATTATATTATGACAAACCAGCTAGATCTCCTGTCTCTATTATATTATGACAGACCAGCTGGATCTACTGTCTCTATTATATTATGACAGACCAGCTAGATCTACCGTCTCTATTATATTATGACAGACCAGCTAGATCTACTGTCTCTATTATATTATGACAGACGAGCTAGATCTACTGTCTCTATTATATTATGATAGACCACCTAGATCTACTGTCTCTATTATATTATGACAGACCAGCTCAATATACTGTCTCTATTATATCATGACAGACCAGCTAGATCTACTGTCTCTGTTATATTATGATAGACCAGCTAGATCTACTGCCTCAATTATATTATGACAGACCAGCTAGATCTACTGTCTCTGTTATATTATGACAGACCAGCTCAATATACTGTCTCTATTATATGATGACAGACCAGCAAGATATACTGTCTCTATTATATTATGACAGACCAGCTAGATCTACTGTCTCTATTATATTGTGACTGACCAGCTAGATCTACTGTCTCTATTACATTATGACAGACCAGCAAGATTTACTGTCTCTATTATATTATGACAGACCAGCTAGATCTACTGTCTCTATTATATTATGACAGACCAGCTAGATCTAAGGTCTCTATTATATTATGACAGACCAGCTAGATCTACTGTCTCTATTATATTATGACAGACCAGCTAGATCTACTGCCTCTATTATAATATGACAGACCAGTTAGATCTACTGTCTCTATTATATTATGACAGACCAGCTCAATATACTGTCTCTATTATATTATGACAGACCAGCTAGATCTACTGTCTCTGTTATATTATGATAGACCAGCTATATCTCCTTCCTCAATTATAACATGACAGACCAGCTAGATCTCCTGTCTCTATTATATTATGACAGACCTGCTAGATCTCCTGTCTCTATTATATTATGACAGACCAGCTAGATCTCCTGTCTCTATTATATTATGACAGACCAGCTTGATCTACTGTCTCTATTATATTATGACAGACCAGCTAGATCTACTGTCTCTTTAATATTATGACAGACCAGCTAGATCTACTGACTCTATTATATTATGACAGACCAGCTAGATCTACTGTCTCTATTATATTATGACAGACCAGCAAGATATGCTGTCTCTATTATATTATGACAGACCAGCTAGATCTAAAGTCACTATTATATTATAATAGACCAGCTAGATCTACTGTCTCTATTATATTATGACAGACCAGCTAGATCTCCTGTCTCTATTATATTATGACAGACCAGCTAGATCTACTGTCTCTGTTATATTATGATAGACCAGCTAGATCTCCTTCCTCAATTATAACATGACAGACCAGCTAGATCTACTGTCTCTATTATATTATGACAGACCAGCTAGATCTCCTGTCTCTATTATATTATGACAGACCAGCTTGATCTACTGTCTCTATTATATTATGACAGACCAGCTAGATCTACTGTCTCTATTATATTTTGACAGATCAGCTAGATCTACTGTCTCTATTATATTATGACAGACCAGCTAGATCTACAATCTCTATTATATTATGACAGACCAGCTGGATCTACTGTCTCTATTATATTGTGACAGACCAGATAGATCTACTATCTCTATTACATTATGACAGACCAGCAAGATTTACTGTCTCTATTATATTATGACAGACAGGCTAGATCTACTGTCTCTGTTATATTATGATAGACCACCTAGATCTACTGCCTCAATTATAATATGACAGACCAGCTAGATCTACTGTCTCTATTATATTATGACAGACCAGCTAGATCTACTGCCTCAATTATAATATGACAGACCAGCTAGATCTACTGTCTCTATTATATTATGACAGACCAGCAAGATATGCTTTCTCCATTATATTATGACATACCAGCTAGATCTCCTGTCTCTATTATATTATGACAGACCAGCTCAATATACTGTCTCTATTATATTATGACAGGCCAGCTAGATCTACTGTCTCTATTGTATTATGATATACCAGCTAGATCTACTGCCTCAATTATAACATGACAGACCAGCTAGATCTACTGTATCTTTTATATTATGACAGACCAGCAAGATATACTGTCTCTATTATATTATGACAGACCAGCTAGATCTACTGTCTCTATTATATTATGACAAACCAGCTAGATCTACTGTCTCTGTTATATTATGATAGACCAGCTATATCTCCTTCCTCAATTATAACATGACAGACCAGCTAGATCTCCTGTCTCTATTATATTATGACAGACCTGCTAGATCTCCTGTCTCTATTATATTATGACAGACCAGCTAGATCTCCTGTCTCTATTATATTATGACAGACCAGCTTGATCTACTGTCTCTATTATATTATGACAGACCAGCTAGATCTACTGTCTCTGTCACGCCCTGGTCAAAGTATTTTGTGTTTATCTTTATGTATTTGGTCAGGCCAGGGTGTGGCATGGGGTTTTTGTAATTGTGGTGTGTTTGTTTTGGGGTTTTGGTGGTGGTATTGGGATTGTAGCTTAGTGGGTTGTCTAGCAAGGTCTATGGCTGTCTGGAGTGGTTCTCAATCAGAGGCAGGTGCTTATTGTTGTCTCTGATTGGGAACCATATTTAGGCAGCCATATTCTTTGAGTTTGTCGTGGGTGATTGTCCTTAGTGTCTTACTTGTACTCTCTGTTAGTTTGCACTAGATAGGCTGTTTTCGGTTTTCATTACGTTTATTGTTTTGTAGTGTTTAGTGTTTAGTCGTGTTTAGTGTTTAGTCGTGTTTACGTTTTGTTTAATAAATATGGATCGCAATCGACACGCTGCAGTTTGGTCCGACTCTCCTTCATCACCACTAGAAAACCGTTACAGAATCACCCACCACCAACGGACCAAGCAGCGTGTTAACAGGCAGGAACCACAGGAGAGGCAACAGAGGCAGCAGCAGCAGGAGCAGCAGCAGCTGCAGTGGGAGAGGCTGCACCACCTGGAGAAATGGACATGGGAGGAAGAACTGGACGGTAAAGGACCCTGGGCTCAGCCTGGAGAATATCGCCGCCCCAAGGAAGAACTGGAGGCGGCGAAAGCTGAGAGGCGCAGATATGAGGAGGCAGCACGGCGTAGCGGATGGAAGCCTGAGAATCAGCCCCAAAAATTTCTTGGGGGCTCAGGGAGAGTGTGGCAGAGTCAGGAGTCAGACCTGAGCCAACTCTCCCTGTTTATCGTGAGGAGCCAAGGAGGAGACCAGAACCAGAGACTGTGAAGGAGTTAATGGGGAAATTGGAGGAGAGAGAAATGAGGGAGTTGCTGTGTTGGTGCTTTTTGCATGGAATTCGCCCGACGGAACGTGTTGGGGATTTGATGGCACCTGGGTTAGCGCTCCATACTCGTCCTGAGGTGCGTGTTAGTCGGCTGGTGAAGTTGGTGCCAGCCTCACGCACCAGGCCTCCTGTGCACATCCCTAGCCTTGCACATCCTGTGCCAGCACTGCTCTCAAGATCTCCAGTACGCCTTCACGGTCTAGCCCATCCTGTGCCACCTCCACACTCCAGTCCTCCGGTAGCAGCTCCCCGCTCCAGGCTTCCTGTGCGTGTCCTCGATCCAGTACCACCAGTTCCAGCACCATGCACCAGGCCTTCAGTGTGCCTCGCCTGTTCAGCGCAGCCAGCGCTTTTCTCCTCTCCTGCGCTGCTGGAGTCTCCCGCCTGTTTAGCGCAGCCAGAGCCTTTCTCCTCTACAGCGCTGCCGGATCCTCCCGCCTGTTCAGCGCAGCCAGAGCCTTCCTCCTCTACAGCGCTGCCGGAGCCTCCCGCCTGTTTAGCGCAGCCAGAGCCTTTCTCCTCTCCTACGCTGCCGGAGTCTCCCGCCTGTTCAGCGCAGCCAGAGCTGCCAGCCTGCATGGAGAAGCCAGAGCTGCCAGCCTGCATGGAGCAGCCAGAGCTGTCAGTCCGCATAGAGCAGCCAGAGCTGTCAGTCCGCATAGAGCAGCCAGAGCTGTCAGTCCGCATGGAGCAGCCAGAGCTGTCAGTCTGCATGGGAGCTGTCAGTCTGCATGGAGCAGCCAGAGCTGTCAGTCTGCATGGAGCAGCCAGAGATGTCAGTCTGCATGGAGCAGCCAGAGATGTCAGTCTGCATGGAGCAGCCAGAGCTGCCAGTCTGCAAGGAGCAGCCAGAGCTGTCAGTCTGCATGGAGCAGCCAGAGCTGTCAGTCTGCATGGAGCAGCCAGAGCTGTCAGTCTGCATGGAGCAGCCAGAGCTGCCAGTCTGCATGAAGCAGCCAGTCTGCATGGAGCAGCCAGAGCTGTCAGTCTGCATGGAGCAGCCAGAGCTGTCAGTCGCATAGAGCAGCCAGAGCTGTCAGTCCGCATAGAGCAGCCAGAGCTGTCAGTCCGCATGGAGCAGCCAGAGCTGTCAGTCTGCATGGAGCTGTCAGTCTGCATGGAGCAGCCAGAGCTGTCAGTCTGCATGGAGCAGCCAGAGATGTCAGTCTGCATGGAGCAGCCAGAGATGTCAGTCTGCATGGAGCAGCCAGAGCTGTCAGTCTGCAAGGAGCAGCCAGAGCTGTCAGTCTGCATGGAGCAGCCAGAGCTGTCAGTCTGCATGGAGCAGCCAGAGCTGCCAGTCTGCATGAAGCAGCCAGTCTGCATGGAGCAGCCAGAGCTGCCAGTCTGCATGGAGCAGCCAGAGCTGCCAGTCTGCATGAAGCTGTCAGTCTGCATGGAGCAGCCAGAGCTGCCAGTCTGCATGGAGCTGCCAGTCTGCAAGGAGCAGCCAGAGCTGTCAGTCTACATGAAGCAGCCCGAGCTGCCAGTCTGCATGAAGCAGCCAGTCTACATGGAGCAGCCAGAGCTGCCAGTCTGCATGAAGCAGCCAGAGCTGTCAGTCTGCATGGAACAGTCAGAGCTGTCAGTCTACATGAAGCAGCCCGAGCTGCCAGTCTGCATGAAGCAGTCAGTCTACATGGAGCAGCCAGAGCTGTCAGTCCGCATGGAGCAGCCAGAGCTGTCAGTCTACATGAAGCAGCCCGAGCTGCCAGTCTGCATGAAGCAGCCAGTCTACATGGAGCAGCCAGAGATGTCAGTCTGCATGAAGCAGCCAGAGCTGTCAGTCTGCATAGAGCAGCCAGTCTGCATGGAGCTGCCAGTCTGCATGGAGCTGCCAGTCTGCATGGAGCTGCCAGTCTGCAAGGAGCTGTCAGTCTGCAAGGAGCTGTCAGTCTGCACGGAGCTGTCAGTCTGCACGGAGCTGTCAGTCTGTAAGGAGCTGCCAGTTGCAAGGAGCTGCCAGTCAGCACGGAGCCGCCAGAGCGGTCAGTCTGTAAGAAGCCGCCAGAGCTGTCAGCCTATATGGAGCAGCTAGTGCCGCCAGTCTGCCCAGCGCCGCCAGTGCCCCCAGTATGCCCAGCGTCGCCAGTCTGCCCAGCGCCGTCAGTCTGCCCAGCATCGCCAGTCTGCCCAGCGTCGCCAGTCTGCCCAGCGTCGCCAGTCTGCCCAGCGCCGCCAGTCTGCCCAGCGCCGCCAGTCTGCCCAGCGCCGCCAGTCTGCCCAGCGCCGCCAGTCTGCCCAGCGCCGCCAGTCTGCCCAGCGCCGCCAGTCTGCCCAGCATCGCCAGTCTGCCCAGCGCCGCCAGTCTGCCCAGCGCCGCCAGTCTGCCCAGCGCCGCCAGTCTGCCCAGCGCCACCAGTCTGCCCAGCGCCGCCAGATCTGCCAGTCAGCCAGACTCTTCCAGATCTGCCAGTCAGCCAGACTCTTCCAGATCTGCCAGTCAGCCAGACTCTTCCAGATCTGCCAGTCAGCCAGACTCTTCCAGATCTGCCAGTCAACCAGACTCTTCCAGATCTGCCAGTCAGCCAGGATCTGCCAGTCAGCCAGGATCTGCCAGTCAGCCAGGATCTGCCAGTCAGCCAGGATCTGCTGAAACCACCAGCCAGCCAGGAGCTGGTAGATCTATCTACCTGCCTGAGCTTCCTCTCACTCCTGAGCTTCCTCTCACTCCTGAGCTTCCTCTCACTCCTGAGCTTTCTCTCACTCCTGAGCTTCCTCTCACTCCCGAGCTTTCTCTCACTCCCGAGCTTCCCCTCAGTCCCGAGCTGCCTCGGTCCCGAGCTGTCCTTCAGTCCCGATCTGCTCCTCAGTCCAGTGGGGTTCTGGGTGGGGACTACTAGGCCATGGTCGGCGGCGAGGGTGGACTATCCAGGGACGAAGGGAGAGGGGACTAAGACATTAAAGGAGTGGGGTCCACGTCCCGCGCCGGAGCCGCCACCATGGACAGACGCCCACCCGGACCCTCCCTATTGTTTTGAGGTGCGTTCGGGAGTCCGCACCTTAGGGGGGTTCTGTCACGCCCTGGTCAAAGTATTTTGTGTTTATCTTTATGTATTTGGTCAGGCCAGGGTGTGGCATGGGGTTTTTGTAATTGTGGTGTGTTTGTTTTGGGGTTTTGGTGGTGGTATTGGGATTGTAGCTTAGTGGGTTGTCTAGCAAGGTCTATGGCTGTCTGGAGTGGTTCTCAATCAGAGGCAGGTGCTTATTGTTGTCTCTGATTGGGAACCATATTTAGGCAGCCATATTCTTTGAGTTTGTCGTGGGTGATTGTCCTTAGTGTCTTACTTGTACTCTCTGTTAGTTTGCACTAGATAGGCTGTTTTCGGTTTTCATTACGTTTATTGTTTTGTAGTGTTTAGTGTTTAGTCGTGTTTAGTGTTTAGTCGTGTTTACGTTTTGTTTAATAAATATGGATCGCAATCGACACGCTGCAGTTTGGTCCGACTCTCCTTCATCACCACTAGAAAACCGTTACAGTCTCTTTAATATTATGACAGACCAGCTAGATCTACTGACTCTATTATATTATGACAGACCAGCTAGATCTACTGTCTCTATTATATTATGACAGACCAGCAAGATATGCTGTCTCTATTATATTATGACAGACCAGCTAGATCTAAAGTCACTATTATATTATAATAGACCAGCTAGATCTACTGTCTCTATTATATTATGACAGACCAGCTAGATCTCCTGTCTCTATTATATTATGACAGACCAGCTAGATCTACTGTCTCTGTTATATTATGATAGACCAGCTAGATCTCCTTCCTCAATTATAACATGACAGACCAGCTAGATCTACTGTCTCTATTATATTATGACAGACCAGCTAGATCTCCTGTCTCTATTATATTATGACAGACCAGCTTGATCTACTGTCTCTATTATATTATGACAGACCAGCTAGATCTACTGTCTCTATTATATTTTGACAGATCAGCTAGATCTACTGTCTCTATTATATTATGACAGACCAGCTAGATCTACAATCTCTATTATATTATGACAGACCAGCTGGATCTACTGCCTCTATTATATTGTGACAGACCAGATAGATCTACTATCTCTATTACATTATGACAGACCAGCAAGATTTACTGTCTCTATTATATTATGACAGACGAGCTAGATCTACTGTCTCTGTTATATTATGATAGACCACCTAGATCTACTGCCTCAATTATAATATGACAGACCAGCTAGATCTACTGTCTCTATTATATTATGACAGACCAGCTAGATCTACTGCCTCAATTATAATATGACAGACCAGCTAGATCTACTGTCTCTATTATATTATGACAGACCAGCAAGATATGCTTTCTCCATTATATTATGACATACCAGCTAGATCTCCTGTCTCTATTATATTATGACAGACCAGCTCAATATACTGTCTCTATTATATTATGACAGGCCAGCTAGATCTACTGTCTCTATTGTATTATGATATACCAGCTAGATCTACTGCCTCAATTATAACATGACAGACCAGCTAGATCTACTGTATCTTTTATATTATGACAGACCAGCAAGATATACTGTCTCTATTATATTATGACAGACCAGCTAGATCTACTGTCTCTATTATATTATGACAAACCAGCTAGATCTCCTGTCTCTATTATATTATGACAGACCAGTTAGATCTACTGTCTCTATTATATTATGACAGACCAGCTCAATATACTGTCTCTATTATATTATGACAGACCAGCTAGATCTACTGTCTCTATTATATTATGATATACCAGCTAGATCTACTGCCTCAATTATAACATGACAGACCAGCTAGATCTACTGTCTCTATTATATTATGACAGACCAGCAAGATATACTGTCTCTATTATATTATGACAGACCAGCTTGATCTACTGTCTCTATTATATTATGACAAACCAGCTAGATCTCCTGCCTCAATTATAACATGACAGACCAGCTAGATCTACTGTCTCTATTATATTATGACAGACCAGCAAGATATACTGTCTCTATTATATTATGACAGGCCAGCTAGATCTACTGTCTCTATTATATTATGACAAACCAGCTAGATCTCCTGTCTCTATTATATTATGACAGACCAGCTTGATCTACTGTCTCTATTATATTATGACAGACCAGCTAGATCTACTGTCTCTATTATATTATGACAGACCAGCTAGATCTACTGTCTCTATTATATTATGACAGATCAGCTAGATCTCCTGTCCCTATTATGTTATGATAGACCAGCTAGATCTAAGGTCTCTATTATATTATGACAGACCAGCTAGATCTACTGTCTCTATTATATTATGACAGACCAGCTAGATCTACTGCCTCTATTATAATATGACAGACCAGTTAGATCTACTGTCTCTATTATATTATGACAGACCAGCTCAATATACTGTCTCTATTATATTATGACAGACCAGCTAGATCTACTGTCTCTGTTATATTATGATAGACCAGCTATATCTCCTTCCTCAATTATAACATGACAGACCAGCTAGATCTACTGTCTCTATTATATTATGACAGACCAGCTAGATCTCCTGTCTCTATTATATTATGACAGACCAGCTAGATCTCCTGTCTCTATTATATTATGACAGACCAGCTTGATCTACTGTCTCTATTATATTATGACAGACCAGCTAGATCTACTGTCTCTATAATATTATGACAGACCAGCTAGATCTACTGACTCTATTATATTATGACAGACCAGCTAGATCTAAAGTCACTATTATATTATAATAGACCAGCTAGATCTACTGTCTCTATTATATTATGACAGACCAGCTAGATCTCCTGTCTCTATTATATTATGACAGACCAGCTAGATCTACTGTCTCTGTTATATTATGATAGACCAGCTAGATCTCCTTCCTCAATTATAACATGACAGACCAGCTAGATCTACTGTCTCTATTATATTATGACAGACCAGCTAGATCTCCTGTCTCTATTATATTATGACAGACCAGCTTGATCTACTGTCTCTATTATATTATGACAGACCAGCTAGATCTACTGTCTCTATTATATTTTGACAGATCAGCTAGATCTACTGTCTCTATTATATTATGACAGACCAGCTAGATCTACAATCTCTATTATATTATGACAGACCAGCTGGATCTACTGTCTCTATTATATTGTGACAGACCAGATAGATCTACTATCTCTATTACATTATGACAGACCAGCAAGATTTACTGTCTCTATTATATTATGACAGACGAGCTAGATCTACTGTCTCTGTTATATTATGATAGACCACCTAGATCTACTGCCTCAATTATAATATGACAGACCAGCTAGATCTACTGTCTCTATTATATTATGACAGACCAGCTAGATCTACTGCCTCAATTATAACATGACAGACCAGCTAGATCTACTGTATCGTTTATGTTATGACAGACCAGCAAGATATACTGTCTCTATTATATTATGACAGACCAGCTAGATCTACTGTCTCTATTATATTATGACAAACCAGCTAGATCTCCTGTCTATATTATATTATGACAGACCAGCTGGATCTACTGTCTCTATTATATTATGACAGACCAGCTAGATCTACCGTCTCTATTATATTATGACAGACCAGCTAGATCTACTGTCTCTATTATATTATGACAGACGAGCTAGATCTACTGTCTCTATTATATTATGATAGACCACCTAGATCTACTGTCTCTATTATATTATGACAGACCAGCTCAATATACTGTCTCTATTATATCATGACAGACCAGCTAGATCTACTGTCTCTGTTATATTATGATAGACCAGCTAGATCTACTGCCTCAATTATATTATGACAGACCAGCTAGATCTACTGTCTCTATTATATTATGACAGACCAGCAAGATATGCTTTCTCCATTATATTATGACATACCAGCTAGATCTCCTGTCTCTATTATATTATGACAGACCAGCTCAATATACTGTCTCTATTATATTATGACAGGCCAGCCAGTTCTACTGTCTCTATTGTATTATGATATACCAGCTAGATCTACTGCCTCAATTATAACATGACAGACCAGCTAGATCTACTGTATCTTTTATGTTATGACAGACCAGCAAGATATACTGTCTCTATTATATTATGACAGACCAGCTAGATCTACTGTCTCTATTATATTATGACAAACCAGCTAGATCTCCTGTCTCTATTATATTATGACAGACCAGCTGGATCTACTGTCTCTATTATATTATGACAGACCAGCTAGATCTACCGTCTCTATTATATTATGACAGACCAGCTAGATCTACTGTCTCTATTATATTATGATAGACCACCTAGATCTACTGTCTCTATTATATTATGACAGACCAGCTCAATATACTGTCTCTATTATATCATGACAGACCAGCTAGATCTACTGTCTCTGTTATATTATGATAGACCAGCTAGATCTACTGCCTCAATTATATTATGACAGACCAGCTAGATCTACTGTCTCTGTTATATTATGACAGACCAGCTCAATATACTGTCTCTATTATATGATGACAGACCAGCAAGATATACTGTCTCTATTATATTATGACAGACCAGCTAGATCTACTGTCTCTATTATATTATGACAGACCAGCTCAATATACTGTCTCTATTATATTATGACAGACCAGCTAGATCTACTGTCTCTGTTATATTATGATAGACCAGCTATATCTCCTTCCTCAATTATAACATGACAGACCAGCTAGATCTCCTGTCTCTATTATATTATGACAGACCTGCTAGATCTCCTGTCTCTATTATATTATGACAGACCAGCTAGATCTCCTGTCTCTATTATATTATGACAGACCAGCTTGATCTACTGTCTCTATTATATTATGACAGACCAGCTAGATCTACTGTCTCTTTAATATTATGACAGACCAGCTAGATCTACTGACTCTATTATATTATGACAGACCAGCTAGATCTACTGTCTCTATTATATTATGACAGACCAGCAAGATATGCTGTCTCTATTATATTATGACAGACCAGCTAGATCTAAAGTCACTATTATATTATAATAGACCAGCTAGATCTACTGTCTCTATTATATTATGACAGACCAGCTAGATCTCCTGTCTCTATTATATTATGACAGACCAGCTAGATCTACTGTCTCTGTTATATTATGATAGACCAGCTAGATCTCCTTCCTCAATTATAACATGACAGACCAGCTAGATCTACTGTCTCTATTATATTATGACAGACCAGCTAGATCTCCTGTCTCTATTATATTATGACAGACCAGCTTGATCTACTGTCTCTATTATATTATGACAGACCAGCTAGATCTACTGTCTCTATTATATTTTGACAGATCCGCTAGATCTACTGTCTCTATTATATTATGACAGACCAGCTAGATCTACAATCTCTATTATATTATGACAGACCAGCTGGATCTACTGTCTCTATTATATTGTGACAGACCAGATAGATCTACTATCTCTATTACATTATGACAGACCAGCAAGATTTACTGTCTCTATTATATTATGACAGACGAGCTAGATCTACTGTCTCTGTTATATTATGATAGACCACCTAGATCTACTGCCTCAATTATAATATGACAGACCAGCTAGATCTACTGTCTCTATTATATTATGACAGACCAGCTAGATCTACTGCCTCAATTATAATATGACAGACCAGCTAGATCTACTGTCTCTATTATATTATGACAGACCAGCAAGATATGCTTTCTCCATTATATTATGACATACCAGCTAGATCTCCTGTCTCTATTATATTATGACAGACCAGCTCAATATACTGTCTCTATTATATTATGACAGGCCAGCTAGATCTACTGTCTCTATTGTATTATGATATACCAGCTAGATCTACTGCCTCAATTATAACATGACAGACCAGCTAGATCTACTGTATCTTTTATATTATGACAGACCAGCAAGATATACTGTCTCTATTATATTATGACAGACCAGCTAGATCTACTGTCTCTATTATATTATGACAAACCAGCTAGATCTCCTGTCTCTATTATATTATGACAGACCAGCTGGATCTACTGTCTCTATTATATTATGACAGACCAGCTAGATCTACCGTCTCTATTATATTATGACAGACCAGCTAGATCTACTGTCTCTATTATATTATGACAGACGAGCTAGATGTACTGTCTCTATTATATTATGATAGACCACCTAGATCTACTGTCTCTATTATATTATGACAGACCAGCTCAATATACTGTCTCTATTATATCATGACAGACCAGCTAGATCTACTGTCTCTGTTATATTATGATAGACCAGCTAGATCTACTGCCTCAATTATATTATGACAGACCAGCTAGATCTACTGTCTCTGTTATATTATGACAGACCAGCTCAATATACTGTCTCTATTATATGATGACAGACCAGCAAGATATACTGTCTCTATTATATTATGACAGACCAGCTAGATCTACTGTCTCTATTATATTGTGACTGACCAGCTAGATCTACTGTCTCTATTACATTATGACAGACCAGCAAGATTTACTGTCTCTATTATATTATGACAGACGAGCTAGATCTACTGTCTCTATTATATTATTTTTGACCAGCTAGATCTACTGTCTCTATTATATTATTTTAGACCAGCTAGATCTACTGTCTCTATTATATTATGACAGACCAGCTAGATCTACTGCCTCAATAATAATATAACAGACCAGCTAGATCTACTGTCTCAATTATATTATGACAGAGCAGCAAGATATACTGTCTCTATTATATTATGACAGACCAGCTAGATCTACTGCCTCAATTATGATATAACAGACCAGCTAGATCTACTGTCTCTGTTATATTATGACAGACCAGCTAGATCTACTGTCTCTATTATATTATGACAGACCAGCTAGATCTAATGTTTCTATTATATTATGACAGACCAGCTAGATCTACTGTCTCTATTATTTTATGGCAGACCAGCTAGATCTACTGTCTCTAATATATTATGACAGACCAGCTAGATCTACTGTCTCTAATATATTATGATAGACCAGCTAGATCTACTGTCTCTATTATATTATGACAGACCAGCTAGATCTACTGTCTCTATTATATTATGACAGACCAGCTAGATCTACTGTCTCTATTATATTATGACAGACCAGCTAGATCTACTGTCTCTATTATATTATGACAGACCAGCTAGATCTACTGTCTCTGTTATATTATGACAGACCAGCTAGATCTACTGTCTCTATTATATTATGACAGACCAGCTAGATCTACTGTCTCTATTATATTATGACAGACCAGCTAGATCTACTGTCTCTATTATATTATGACAGACCAGCTAATATACTGTCTCTATTATATTATGACAGACCAGCTAGATCTACTGTCTCTATTATATTATGACAGACCAGCTAGATCTACTGTCTCTATTATATTATGACAGACCAGCTAATCTACTGTCTCTATTATATTATGACAGACCAGCTAGATCTACTGTCTCTATTATATTATGACAGACCAGCTAGATCTACTGTCTCTATTATAATATGACAGACCAGCTAGATCTACTGTCTCTATTATATTATGACAGACCAGCTAGATATACTGTCTCTATTATATTATGACAGCTAGACCTCTATTATATTATGACAGACCAGAGATCTACTGTCTCTATTATATTATGACAGACCAGCTAGATCTACTGTCTCTATTATATTATGACAGACCAGCTAGATCTACTGTCTCTATTATATTATGACAGACCAGCTAGATCTACTGTCTCTATTATATTATGACAGACCAGCTAGATCTACTGTCTCTATTATATTATGACAGACCAGCTAGATCTACTGTCTCTATTATATTATGACAGACCAGCTAGATCTACTGTCTCTATTATATTATGACAGACCAGCTAGATCTACTGTCTCTATTATATTATGACAGACCAGCTAGATCTACTGTCTCTATTATATTATGACAGACCAGCTAGATCTACTGTCTCTATTATATTATGACAGACCAGCTAGATCTACTGTCTCTATTATATTATGACAGACCAGCTAGATCTACTGTCTCTATTATATTATGACAGACCAGCTAGATCTACTGTCTCTATTATATTATTTTAGACCAGCTAGATCTACTGTCTCTATTATATTATGACAGACCAGCTAGATCTGCTGCCTCAATTATAATATGACAGACCAGCTAGATCTACTGTCTCTATTATATTATGACAGACCAGCAAGATATACTGTCTCTATTATATTATGACAGACCAGCTAGATCTACTGCCTCAATTATGATATAACAGACCAGCTAGATCTACTGTCTCTGTTATATTATGACAGACCAGCTCAATATACTGTCTCTATTATATTATGACAGACCAGCTAGATCTACTGTCTCTATTATATTATGACAGACCAGCTAGATCTACTGTCTCTATTATATTATGACAGACCAGCTAGATCTACTGTCTCTATTATATTATGACAGACCAGCTAGATCTACTGTCTCTATTATATTATGACAGACCAGCTAGATCTACTGTCTCTATTATATTATGACAGACCAGCTAGATCTACTGTCTCTATTATATTATGACAGACCAGCTAAGATATACTGTCTCTATTATATTATGACAGACCAGCTAGATCTAGATCTATTATATTATGACAGACCAGCTAGATCTACTGTCTCTATTATATTATGACAGACCAGATCTAGATCTACTGTCTCTATTATATTATGACAGACCAGCTAGATCTACTGTCTCTATTATATTATGACAGACCAGCTAGATCTACTGTCTCTATTATATTATGACAGACCAGCTAGATCTACTGTCTCTATTATATTATGACAGACCAGCAAGATATACTGTCTCTATTATATTATGACAGACCAGCTAGATCTACTGTCTCTATTATATTATGACAGACCAGCTAGATCTACTGTCTCTATTATATATGACAGACCAGCTAGATCTACTGTCTCTATTATATTATGACAGACCAGCTAGATCTACTGTCTCTATTATATTATGACAGACCAGCTAGATCTACTGTCTCTATTATATTATGACAGACCAGCTAGACTGTCTCTATTATATTATGACAGACCAGCTAGATCTACTGTCTCTATTATATTATGACAGACCAGCTAGATCTACTGTCTCTATTATATTATGACAGACCAGCTAGATCTACTGTCTCTATTATATTATGACAGACCAGCTAGATCTACTGTCTCTATTATATTATGACAGACCAGCTAGATCTACTGTCTCTATTATATTATGACAGACCAGCTAGATCTACTGTCTCTATTATATTATGACAGACCAGCTAGATCTACTGTCTCTATTATATTATGACAGACCAGCTAGATCTACTGTCTCTATTATATTATGACAGACCAGCTAGATCTACTGTCTCTATTATATTATGACAGACCAGCTAGATCTACTGTCTCTATTATATTATGACAGACCAGCTAGATCTACTGTCTCTATTATATTATGACAGACCAGCTAGATCTACTGTCTCTATTATATTATGACAGACCAGCTAGATCTACTGTCTCTATTATATTATGACAGACCAGCTAGATCTACTGTCTCTATTATATTATGACAGACCAGCTAGATCTACTGTCTCTATTATATTATGACAGACCAGCTAGATCTACTGTCTCTATTATATTATGACAGACCAGCTAGATCTACTGTCTCTATTATATTATGACAGACCAGCTAGATCTACTGTCTCTATTATATTATGACAGACCAGCTAGATCTACTGTCTCTATTATATTATGACAGACCAGCTAGATCTACTGTCTCTATTATATTATGACAGACCAGCTAGATCTACTGTCTCTATTATATTATGACAGACCAGCTAGATCTACTGTCTCTATTATATTATGACAGACCAGCTAGATCTACTGTCTCTATTATATTATGACAGACCAGCTAGATCTACTGTCTCTATTATATTATGACAGACCAGCTAGATCTACTGTCTCTATTATATTATGACAGACCAGCTAGATCTACTGTCTCTATTATATTATGACAGACCAGCTAGATCTACTGTCTCTATTATATTATGACAGACCAGCTAGATCTACTGTCTCTATTATATTATGACAGACCAGCTAGATCTACTGTCTCTATTATATTATGACAGACCAGCTAAATATACTGTCTCTATTATATTATGACAGACCACAGACCAGCTAGATCTACTGTCTCAATTATATTATGACAGACCAGCTAGATCTACTGTCTCTATTATATTATGACAGACCAGCTAGATCTACTGTCTCTATTATATTATGACAGACCAGCTAGATCTACTGTCTCTATTATATTATGACAGACCAGCTAGATCTACTGTCTCTATTATATTATGACAGACCAGCTAGATCTACTGTCTCTATTATATTATGACAGACCAGCTAGATCTACTGTCTCTATTATATTATGACAGACCAGCTAGATCTACTGTCTCTATTATATTATGACAGACCAGCTAGATCTACTGTCTCTATTATATTATGACAGACCAGCTAGATCTACTGTCTCTATTATATTATGACAGACCAGCTAGATCTACTGTCTCTATTATATTATGACAGACCAGCTAGATCTACTGTCTCTATTATATTATGACAGACCAGCTAGATCTACTGTCTCTATTATATTATGACAGACCAGCTAGATCTACTGTCTCTATTATATTATGACAGACCAGCTAGATCTACTGTCTCTATTATATTATGACAGACCAGCTAGATCTACTGTCTCTATTATATTATGACAGACCAGCTAGATCTACTGTCTCTATTATATTATGACAGACCAGCTAGATCTACTGTCTCTATTATATTATGACAGACCAGCTAGATCTACTGTCTCTATTATATTATGACAGACCAGCTAGATCTACTGTCTCTATTATATTATGACAGACCAGCAAGATATACTGTCTCTATTATATTATGACAGACCAGCTAGATCTACTGCCTCAATTATGATATAACAGACCAGCTAGATCTACTGTCTCTGTTATATTATGACAGACCAGCTCAATATACTGTCTCTATTATATTATGACAGACCAGCTAGATCTACTGTCTCTATTATATTATGACAGACCAGCTAGATCTACTGTCTCTATTATATTATGACAGACCAGCTAGATCTACTGTCTCTATTATATTATGACAGACCAGCTAGATCTACTGTCTCTAGATTATATTATGATGACACCAGCTAGATCTACTGTCTCTATTATATTATGACAGACCAGCTAGATCTACTGTCTCTATTATATTATGACAGACCAGCTAGATCTACTGTCTCTATTATATTATGACAGACCAGCTAGATCTACTGTCTCTATTATATTATGACAGACCAGCTAGATCTACTGTCTCTATTATATTATGACAGACCAGCTAGATCTACTGTCTCTATTATATTATGACAGACCAGCTAGATCTACTGTCTCTATTATATTATGACAGACCAGCTAGATCTACTGTCTCTATTATATTATGACAGACCAGCTAGATCTACTGTCTCTATTATATTATGACAGACCAGCTAGATCTACTGTCTCTATTATATTATGACAGACTAGCTAGATCTACTGCCTCAATTATGATATAACAGACCAGCTAGATCTACTGTCTCTATTATATTATGACAGACCAGCTAGATCTACTGTCTCTATTATATTATGACAGACCAGCTAGATCTACTGTCTCTATTATATTATGACAGACCAGCTAGATCTACTGTCTCTATTATATTATGACAGACCAGCTAGATCTACTGTCTCTATTATATTATGACAGACCAGCTAGATCTACTGTCTCTATTATATTATGACAGACCAGCTAGATCTACTGTCTCTATTATATTATGACAGACCAGCTAGATCTACTGTCTCTATTATATTATGACAGACCAGCTAGATCTACTGTCTCTGACAGACTCAGCTAGATCTATGATTATGATATAACAGACCAGCTAGATCTACTGTCTCTATTATATTATGACAGACCAGCTAGATCTACTGTCTCTATTATATTATGACAGACCAGCTAGATCTACTGTCTCTATTATATTATGACAGACCAGCTAGATCTACTGTCTCTATTATATTATGACAGACCAGCTAGATCTACTGTCTCTATTATATTATGACAGACCAGCTAGATCTACTGTCTCTATTATATTATGGCAGACCACGTAGATCTACTGTCTCTAATATATTATGACAGGCCAGCTAGATCTACCGTCTCTATTATATTATGATAGACCAGCTAGTTCTACTGTGTCAATTGTATTATGACAGACCAGCTAGATCTACTGCCTCAATTATAATATGACAGACCAGCTAGATCTACTGTCTCTGTATATTATGACAGACCAGCTAGATCTACTGTCTCTATTATATCATGACAGACCAGCTAGATCTAATGTTTCTATTATATTATGACAGACCAGCTAGATCTACTGTCTCTATTATTTTATGGCAGAAAAGCTAGATCTACTGTCTCTAATATATTATGACAGACCAGCTAGATCTACTGTCTCAATTATTATATAACAGACCAGCTAGATCTACTGCCTCAATTATGATATAACAGACCAGCTAGATCTACTGTCTCTGTATATTATGACAGACCAGCTAGATCTACTGTCTCTATTATATTATGACAGACCAGCTAGATCTACTGTCTCTATTATATTATGACAGACCAGCAAGATATACTGTCTCTATTATATTATTTTAGACCAGCTAGATCTTCTGTCTCTATTATATTATTTAGACCAGCTAGATCTACTGTCTCTATTATATTATGACAGACCAGCTAGATCTGTCTCTGACAGACCTCTAGATCTATATATATGACAGACCAGCTAGATCTACTGTCTCTATTATATTATGACAGACCAGCAAGATATACTGTCTCTGTTATATTATGACAGACCAGCTAGATCTACTGTCTCTATTATATTATGACAGACCAGCTAGATCTACTGTCTCTATTATATTATGACAGACCAGCTAGATCTACTGTCTCTATTATATTATGACAGACCAGCTAGATCTACTGTCTCTATTATATTATGACACACCAGCTAGATCTACTGTCTCTATTATATTATGACAGACCAGCTAGATCTACTGCCTCTATTATAATATGACAGACCAGTTAGATCTACTGTCTCTATTATATTATGACAGACCAGCTACATATACTGTCTCTATTATATCATGACAGACCAGCTAGATCTACTGCATCTATTATATTATGATAGACCAGCTAGATCTACTGTCTCTATTATATTATGACAGACCAGCTAGATCTACTGCCTCAATTATAATATGACAGACCAGATAGATCTCCTGTCTCTATTATATTATGACAGACCAGCTAGATCTACTGTCTCTATTATATCATGACAGACCAGATAGATCTACTGTCTCTATTATATTATGATAGACCAGCTAGATCTACTGCCTCAATTATGATATAACAGACCAGCTAGATCTACTGTCTCTGTTATATTATGACAGACCAGCTAGATCTACTGTCTCTATTATATCATGACAGACCAGCTAGATCTACTGTCTCTATTATATTATGACAGACCAGCTAGATCTACTGTCTCTATTATATTATGGCAGACCACCTAGATCTACTGTCTCATATGTTATGACATACCAGATAGATCTACTGCCTCTATTATATTATGACAGACCAGTTAGATCTACTGTCCCTATTATATTATGACAGACCAGCTAAATATATTGTCTCTATTATATTATGACAGACCAGCTAGATCTACTGCCTCAATAATAATATAACAGACCAGCTAGATCTACTGTCTCTATTATATTATGACAGACCAGCTAGATCTACTGTCTCTATTATATTATGACAGACCAGCTAGATCTACTGTCTCTATTATATTATGACAGACCAGCTAGATCTACTGTCTCTATTATATTATGACAGACCAGCTAGATCTACTGTCTCTATTATATTATGACAGACCAGCTAGATCTACTGTCTCTGTTATATTATGATAGACCAGCTAGATCTACTGTCTCTATTATATCATGACAGACCAGCTAGGTCTACTGTCTATATTATATTTTGACATACCAGCTAGATCTACTGTCTCTATTATATTATGACAGACCAGCAAGATATACTGTCTCTATTATATAATGACAGACCAGCTAGATCTACTGCCTCTATTATAATATGACAGACCAGTTAGATCTACTGTCTCTATTATATTATGACAGACCAGCTAGATCTACTGTCTCTATTATATTATGACAGACCAGCTAGATCTACTGTCTCTATTATATTATGACAGACCAGCTAGATCTACTGTCTCTATTATATTATGACAGACCAGCTAGATCTACTGTCTCTATTATATTATGACAGACCAGCTAGATCTACTGTCTCTATTATATTATGACAGACCAGCTAGATCTACTGTCTCTATTATATTATGACAGACCAGCTAGATCTACTGTCTCTATTATATTATGACAGACCAGCAAGATCTACTGTCTCTATTATATTATGACAGACCAGCTAGATCTACTGTCTCTATTATATTATGACAGACCAGCTAGATCTACTGTCTCTATTATATTATGACAGACCAGCTAGATCTACTGTCTCTATTATATTATGACAGACCAGCTAGATCTACTGTCTCTATTATATTATGACAGACCAGCTAGATCTACTGTCTCTATTATATTATGACAGACCAGCTAGATCTACTGTCTCTATTATATTATGACAGACCAGCTAGATCTACTGTCTCTATTATATTATGACAGACCAGCTAGATCTACTGTCTCTATTATATCATGACAGACCAGCTAGATCTACTGTCATCTATTATATTATGATAGACCAGCTAGATCTACTGTCTCTATTATATTATGACAGACCAGCTAGATCTACTGTCTCTATTATATTATGACAGACCAGATAGATCTACTGTCTCTATTATATTATGACAGACCAGCTAGATCTACTGTCTCTATTATATTATGACAGGCCAGCTAGATCTACTGTCTCTATTATATTATGACAGACCAGCTAGATATACTGTCTCTATTATATTATGACAGACCAGCTAGATCTACTGTCTCTATTATATTATGATAGACCAGCTAGATCTACTGTCTCTATTATATTATGACAGACCAGCTAGATCTACTGTCTCTATTATATTATGACAGACCAGCTAGATCTACTGTCTCTATTATATTATGACAGACCAGCTAGATCTACTGTCTCTATTATATTATGACAGACCAGCTAGATCTACTGTCTCTATTATATTATGATAGACCAGCTAGATCTACTGTCTCAATTGTATTATGACAGACCAGCTAGATCTACTGCCTCAATTATAATATGACAGACCAGCTAGATCTACTGTCTCTATTACATTATGACAGACCAGCAAGATATACTGTCTCTATTATATTATTTTAGACCAGCTAGATCTACTGTCTCTATTATATTATTTTAGACCAGCTAGATCTACTGTCTCTATTATATTATGACAGACCAGCTAGATCTGCTGCCTCAATTATAATATGACAGACCAGCTAGATCTACTGTCTCTATTATATTATGACAGACCAGCAAGATATACTGTCTCTATTATATTATGACAGACCAGCTAGATCTACTGTCTCTGTTATATTATGACAGACCAGCTAGATCTCCTGTCTCTATTATATTATGACAGACCAGCTAGATCTACTGTCTCTATTATATTATGACAGACCAGCTAGATCTACTGTCTCTATTATATTATGACAGACCAGCTAGATCTACTGTCTCAATTATATTATGACAGACCAGATAGATCTACTGTCTCTATTATATTATGACAGACCAGCTAGATCTACTGTCTCTATTATATTATGACAGACCAGCTAGATCTACTGTCTCTATTATATTATGACAGACCAGCTAGATCTACTGTCTCTATTATATTATGACAGACCAGCTAGATCTACTGTCTCTATTATATTATGACAGACCAGCTAGATCTACTGTCTCTATTATATTATGACAGACCAGCTAGATCTACTGTCTCTATTATATTATGACAGACCAGCTAGATCTACTGTCTCTATTATATTATGACAGACCAGCTAGATCTACTGTCTCTATTATATTATGACAGACCAGCTAGATCTACTGTCTCTATTATATTATGACAGACCAGCTAGATCTACTGTCTCTATTATATTATGACAGACCAGCTAGATCTACTGTCTCAATTATAATATGACAGACCAGCTAGATCTACTGTCTCTATTATATTATGACAGACCAGCTAGATATACTGTCTCTATTATATTATGACAGACCAGCTAGATCTACTGTCTCTATTATATTATGACAGACCAGCTAGATCTACTGTCTCTATTATATTATGACAGACCAGCTAGATCTACTGCCTCTATTATAATATGACAGACCAGCTAGATCTACTGTCTCTATTATATTATGACAGACCAGCAAGATATACTGTCTCTATTATATTATGACAGACCAGCTAGATCTACTGTCTCTATTATATTATGACAGACCAGCTAGATCTACTGTCTCTGTTATATTATGACAGACCAGCTAGATCTACTGTCTCTATTATATTATGACAGACCAGCTAGATCTACTGTCTCTATTATATTATGACAGACCAGCTAGATCTACTGTCTCTATTATATTATGACAGGCCAGCTAGATCTACTGTCTCTATTATATTATGATAGACCAGCTAGTTCTACTGTGTCAATTGTATTATGACAGACCAGCTAGATCTACTGCCTCAATTATAATATGACAGACCAGCTAGATCTACTGTCTCTATTACATTATGACAGACAAGCAAGATATACTGTCTCTATTATATTATTTTAGACCAGCTAGATCTACTGTCTCAATTATATTATGATAGACCAGCAAGATATACTGTCTCTATTATATTATAACAGACCAGCTAGATCTACCTCCTCAATTATTATATGACAGACCAGCTAGATCTACTGTCTCTATTATATTATGACAGACCAGCAAGATATACTGTCTCTATTATATTATGACAGACCATCTAGATCTACTGCCTCAATTATTATATAACAGACCAGCTAGATCTACTGTCTCTGTTATATTATGACAGACCAGCTCAATATACTGTCTCTGTTATATTATGACAGACCAGCTAGATCTACTGTCTCTATTATATTATGACAGACCAGCTAGATCTACTGTCTCTATTATATTATGACAGACCAGCTAGATCTACTGTCTCTATTATATTATGACAGACCAGCTAGATCTACTGTCTCTATTATATTATGACACACCAGCTAGATCTACTGTCTCTATTATATTATGACAGACCAGCTAGATCTACTGTCTCTATTATATTATGACAGACCAGCTAGATCTACTGTCTCTATTATATTATGACAGACCAGCTAGATCTACTGTCTCTATTATATTATGACAGACCAGCTAGATCTACTGCCTCTATTATATATGACAGACCAGCTAGATCTACTGTCTCTATTATATTATGACAGACCAGCTAGATCTACTGTCTCTATTATATTATGACAGACCAGCTAGATCTACTGTCTCTATTATATTATGACAGACCAGCTAGATCTACTGTCTCTATTATATTATGACAGACCAGCTAGATCTACTGTCTCTATTATATTATGACAGACCAGCTAGATCTACTGTCTCTATTATATTATGACAGACCAGCTAGATCTACTGCCTCTATTATAATATGACAGACCAGCTAGATCTACTGTCTCTATTATATTATGACAGACCAGCTAAATCTACTGTCTCTATTATATTATGACAGACCAGCTAGATCTACTGCTCTATTATATTATGACAGACCAGCTAGATCTACTGTCTCTATTATATTATGACAGACCAGCTAGATCTACTGTCTCTATTATAATATGACAGACCAGATAGATCTACTGTCTCTATTATATTATGACAGACCAGCTAGATCTACTGTCTCTATTATATTATGACAGACCAGCTAGATCTACTGTCTCTATTATATTATGAGAGACCAGCTAGATCTACTGTCTCAATTATATTATGACAGACCAGCTAGATCTACTGTCTCTATTATATTATGACAGACCAGCTAGATCTACTGTCTCTATTATATTATAACAGACCAGCTAGATCTACTGTCTCTATTATATTATGACAGACCAGCTAGATCTACTGTCTCTATTATATTATGACAGACCAGCTAGATCTACTGTCTCTATTATATTATGACAGACCAGCTAGATCTACTGTCTCAATTATAATATGACAGACCAGCTAGATCTACTGTCTCTATTATATTATGACAGACCAGCAAGATATACTGTCTCTATTATATTATGACAGACCAGCTAGATCTACTGTCTCTATTATATTATGACAGACCAGCTAGATCTACTGTCTCTATTATATTATGACAGACCAGCTAGATCTACTGTCTCTATTATATTATGACAGACCAGCTAGATCTACTGTCTCTATTATATTATGACAGACCAGCTAGATCTACTGTCTCAATTATAATATGACAGACCAGCTAGATCTACTGTCTCTATTATATTATGACAGACCAGCTAGATCTACTGTCTCTATTATATTATGACAGACCAGCTAGATCTACTGTCTCTATTATATTATGACAGACCAGCTAGATCTACTGTCTCTATTATATTATGACAGACCAGCTAGATCTACTGTCTCTATTATATTATGACAGACCAGCTAGATCTACTGTCTCTATTATATTATGACAGACCAGCTAGATCTACTGTCTCTATTATATTATGACAGACCAGCTAGATCTACTGTCTCTATTATATTATGACAGACCAGCTAGATCTACTGTCTCTATTATATTATGACAGACCAGCTAGATCTACTGTCTCTATTATATTATGACAGACCAGCTAGATCTACTGTCTAGACCAGCTAGATTATATTATGACAGACCAGCTAGATCTACTGTCTCTATTATAATATGACAGACCAGCTAGATCTACTGTCTCTATTACATTATGACAGACCAGCAAGATATACTGTCTCTATTATATTATGACAGACCAGCTAGATCTACTGTCTCTATTATATTATTTAGACCAGCTAGATCTACTGTCTCTATTATATTATGACAGACCAGCTAGATCTACTGCCTCAATTATAATATGACAGACCAGCTAGATCTACTGTCTCTATTATATTATGACAGACCAGCAAGATATACTGTCTCTATTATATTATGACAGACCAGCTAGATCTACTGTCTCTGTTATATTATGACAGACCAGCTAGATCTCCTGTCTCTGTTATATTATGACAGACCAGCTAGATCTACTGTCTCTATTATATTATGACAGACCAGCTAGATCTACTGTCTCTATTATATTATGGCAGACCACGTAGATCTACTGTCTCTAATATATTATGACAGGCCAGCTAGATCTACCGTCTCTATTATATTATGATAGACCAGCTAGTTCTACTGTGTCAATTGTATTATGACAGACCAGCTAGATCTACTGCCTCAATTATAATATGACAGACCAGCTAGATCTACTGTCTCTATTACATTATGACAGACAAGCAAGATATACTGTCTCTATTATATTATTTTAGACCAGCTCGATCTTCTGTCTCTATTATATTATTTTAGACCAGCTAGATCTACTGTCTCTATTATATTATGACAGACCAGCTAGATCTGCTGCCTCAATTATAATATGACAGACCAGCTAGATCTACTGTCTCTATTATATTATGACAGACCAGCAAGATATACTGTCTCTATTATATTATGACAGACCATCTAGATCTACTGCCTCAATTATTATATAACAGACCAGCTAGATCTACTGTCTCTGTTATATTATGACAGACCAGCTCAATATACTGT